>NC_091386.1:4747392-4777392 GCF_038502225.1 Cherax quadricarinatus
CTGTTGGAGTGTGAGCAAAGTAACATTTATGAAGGGGTTCAGGGAAACTGCAGGCCGGACTTGAGTCCTGGAGATGGGAAATACAGTGCCTGCACTCTGAAGGAGGGGTGTTAATGTTGCAGTTTAAAAACTGTAGTGTAAAGCACCCTTCTGGCAAGACAGTGATGGAGTGAATGATGGTGAAAGTTTTTCTTTTTCGGGCCACCCTGCCTTGGTGGGAATCGGCCAGTGTGATAATATATATATATATATATATATATATATATATATATATATATATATATATATATATATATATATATATATATATATATATATATATATATATACATATATATATATATATATATATATATATATATATATACATCTATCATACATTATATACATATATACATACACACACACACATCTATCATACATTTCATTTCTCGCAGTTATGTACTTCACTAGGAGGATCACTAAACCCGTAAGGGCCATACAACCCCCGAAAACTAAAGAATGAACAAAACCGGACCCCCTTAACCTAAGCTCCACCACCTTGGAAGAGGAGCCCCATCACCCACCGAGGGCGAGCCCCGAGGTGGAGGTATGGAGGTCAGAGTACTTGACAGGTGCACAGTGCTCAAAATTTGCAGGATTTGAGAAATAATCTGTGAGTCTGGGTAGCTCAGCACCAGCCTCCACCAGCTCAGTATGGAGCTCCAGCGCCGTCAGTAGCAGCTTCTCCTGCAGCAGTTTACACGCTACTTCGTCCCATGACACGTACAGGTGTCTCTCCCTCTTCTTGACCTCTGTACCACCAGGGAATGACCTCTTAACACCTGGGAAATTCTCACTCTGGAGCTCCTGTGTGTCCGCCATAGTAAACAATGACGGGATAACTGACTAAAATATTGTCTCATACCGACATGTATTTTACAAGTCTCCCTTACGCGTTTAGAGCTTCTCACTAAACAATTATATTGTACAACTTAATAAATTTTTGTTTAGCAACATGAAAGAAGAAGGAAATAAGCAAATACCTGTGATACCTGCCTAAAATATTATCTATAACCAACACGTATTTTACCCGTCTCCCTTACGCGTTTAGAGCTTCTCACTAAACAATTATATTGTACAACTTAATAAATTTTTGTTTAGTAACATAAAAGAAGAAGGAAATAAGCAAATACCTGTGATACCTGCCTAAAATATTAATTAATACTAACATCTAATTTACACGTCTCCCTTACGCGTTTAGCGCTTCCCAGTAAGCAAGTATATTCTATGACTCAATAATTTTTGGTTTAGTAACATAAAGGCAGAAATAATAAACCATATACCTGTGATACCTGTTCTGTCAGTCTTGTGACTGTTCTGTCAGTCTTGTGACTGTTCTGTCAGTCTTGTGACTGTTCTGTCAGTCTTGTGACTGTTCTGTCAGTCTTGTGACTGTTCTGTCAGTCTTGTGACTGTTCTGTCAGTCTTGTGACTGTTCTGTCAGTCTTGTGACTGTTCTGTCAGTCTTGTGACTGTTCTGTCAGTCTTGTGACTGTTCTGTCAGTCTTGTGACTGTTCTGTCAGTCTTGTGACTGTTCTGTCAGTCTTGTGACTGTTCTGTCAGTCTTGTGACTGTTCTGTCAGTCTTGTGTCTGTTCTGTCAGTCTTGTGACTGTTCTGTCAGTCTTGTGACTGTTCTGTCAGTCTTGTGACTGTTCTGTCAGTCTTGTGACTGTTCTGTCAGTCTTGTGACTGTTCTGTCAGTCTTGTGACTGTTCTGTCAGTCTTGTGACTGTTCTGTCAGTCTTGTGACTGTTCTGTCAGTCTTGTGACTGTTCTGTCAGTCTTGTGACTGACAGAACTAATTTATTAACTAATTTATTAACTAATTTATTGATAAATTAGACACATGTGCAACTCTTGGGTATCTTTATTGAGGAAACGTTTCGCCACACAGTGGCTTCATCAGTCCATACATAGGAGAAACTTGAAGAACAGGAGGAGAATGAGGTAATCAGTCCCTCAACCTTGAGTCGATGTGTTCAGATTGATGGACTGAACACATCGACTCAAGGTTGAGGGACTGATTACCTCATTCTCCTCCTGTTCTTCAAGTTTCTCCTATGTATGGACTGATGAAGCCACTGTGTGGCGAAACGTTTCCTCAATAAAGATACCCAAGAGTTGCACATGTGTCTAATTTATCAACATGTCGGTTCTCTGAACCATTCATCTAAAAACTAATTTATTAACTTTCTTCAGTAAAGCTTTTGAGGCTGTTGACCACAATAAAGAATTTGATATTATTTACTTAGATTTTAGTAAGGCTTTTAATAGAGTTCCGCACCATAGACTGTTAAAGAAAGTGGCAGCTCATGGCATTGGGGGAAAAGTGCTCTCGTGGATCGAGTCATGGCTCACTGACAGGAAGCAGAGAGTGTCCATAAATGGGGTTAAATCCGAGTGGGGATCTGTAACAAGTGGCGTTCCACAGGGATCAGTCTTGGGCCCGTTGTTGTTTATAATATATATCAATGATCTTGATGAGGGAATTACTAGTGATATGAGCAAATTCGCCGATGACACAAAGATAGGTAGGATAATTGATTCAAACGTAGATGTTAGGGAACTTCAGGAGGATTTAGACAAACTCTATTCTTGGTCAGAAAAGTGGCAGATGCAGTTCAATGTAGATAAATGCAAGGTTCTGAAGCTTGGGAGTGCCCATAACCCTAGTACTTATAAGTTAAATGATGTAGAACTTAGCCATACGGATTGCGAAAAGGACTTGGGGGTTATGGTGAGCAGCAACCTTAAACCAAGACAGCAATGCCTAAGCGTACGTAATAAGGCAAATAGATTACTGGGATTTATATCAAGAAGTGTAAGCAACAGAAGTCCAGAGGTCATACTGCAGCTTTATACATCATTAGTAAGGCCTCACCTAGATTATGCAGCTCAATTCTGGTCTCCATATTACAGAATGGACATAAATTCGTTAGAAAACATTCAGCGTAGGATGACTAAATTAATACATAGCATTAGAAATCTTCCTTATGAAGAAAGATTGAAGACTCTTAAGTTACATTCACTTGTTAGACGAAGAATGAGGGGAGACCTGATCGAAGTGTATAAGTGGAAGATAGGTATTAATAAAGGGGATATTAATAAGGTCTTGAGGATGTCTCTCCATGAGAGAACCCGCAGTAATGGATTTAAATTAGATAAGTTTAGATTTAGAAAGGACATAGGAAAGTATTGGTTTGGAAATAGGGTAGTTGATGAGTGGAACAGTCTACCTAGTTGGGTTATTGAGGCTAGGACTTTGGGTAGTTTCAAATTTACGTTGGATAAGTACATGAGTGGGAGGGGTTGGATTTGAGTGGGACTTGCACATCAGAGCTTATTTCTTGGGTGGCATTGAAAATTGGGTTGGGCAAATGTTTTGTTAGTGGGATGAATTGTAAAGGACCTGCCTAGTATGGGCCAACAGGCCTCTGTCAGTCTTGTGACTGTTCTGTCAGTCTTGTGACTGTTGTCAGTCTTGTGACTGTTTTGTCAGTCTTGTGACTGTTCTGTCAGTCTTGTGACTGTTCTGTCAGTCTTGTGACTGATTTGTCAGTCTTGTGACTGATCTGTCAGCCTTGTGACTGTTCTGTCAGCCTTGTGATTGATCTGTCAGTCTTGTGACTGTTCTGTCAGTCTTGTGACTGTTTTCTCGGTCTTGTGACTGTTCTGTCAGCCTTGTGACTGCTCTGTCAGCCTTGTGACTGTTCTGTCAGTCTTGTGACTGTTCTGTCAGTCTTGTGACTGATCTGTCAGCTTTGTGACTGTTCTGTCAGCCTTGTGACTGATCTGTCAGTCTTGTGACTGTTCTGTCAGTCTTGTGACTGTTCTGTCAGTCTTGTGACTGTTCTGTCAGTCTTGTGACTGTTCTGTCAGCTTTGTGACTGTTCTGTCAGCCTTGTGACTGTTCTGGCAGTCTTGTGACTGATCTGCCAGCCTTGTGACTGTTCTGTCAGTCTTGTGACTGTTCTGTCAGTCTTGTGACTCTTCTGTCAGCCTTGTGACTGTTCTGTCAGTCTTGTGACTGTTCTGCCAGTCTTGTAACTGTTCTGTCAGCCTTATGACTGATCTGTCAGCTTTGTGACTGTTCTGTCAGCCTTGTGACTGTTCTGTCAGTCTTGTGACTGATCTGTCAGCCTTGTGACTGTTCTGTCAGTCTTGTGACTGTTCTGTCAGTCTTGTGACTGATCTGTCAGCCTTGTGACTGTTCTGTCAGTCTTGTGACTGTTCTGTCAGTCTTGTGACTGTTTTCTCGGTCTTGTGACTGTTCTGTCAGTCTTGTGACTGTTCTGTCAGTCTCGTGACTGATCTGTCAGTCTTGTGACTGTTCTGTCAGTCTTGTGACTGTTCTGTCAGCCTTGTGACTGATCTGTCAGTCTTGTGACTGTTCTGTCAGCCTTGTGACTGTTCTGTCAGTCTTGTGACTGCTCTGTCAGTCTTGTGACTGTTATGTCAGTCTAGTGACTGTTCTGTCAGTCTTGTGCCTGATCTGTCAGCCTTGTGACTGTTCTGTCAGTCTCGTGACTGCTCTGTCAGTCTTGTGGCTGATCTGTCAGCCTTGTGGCTGTTCTGTCAGCCTTGTGACTATTCTGTCAGTCTTGTGACTGTTCTGTCAGTCTTGTGGCTGATCTGTCAGCCTTGTGATTGATCTGTCAGTCTTGTGACTGTTCTGTCAGTCTTGTGACTGTTCTGTCAGTCTTGTGACTGTTCCGCCAGCCTTGTGACTGATCTGTCAGCCTTGTGACTGTTCTGTCAGTCTTGTGACTGATCTGTCAGTCTTGTGACTGTTCTGACAGCCTTGTGACTGATCTGTCAGCCTTGTGACTGATCTGTCAGCCTTGTGATTGATCTCTAAGTCTTGTGACTGTTCTGTCAGTCTTGTGACTGTTCTGTCAGCCTTGTGACTGTTCTGTCAGTCTTGTGACTCTTCTGTCAGTTTTGTGACTGTTCTGTCAGTCTTGTGGCTGATCTGTCAGCCTTGTGACTGTTCTGTCAGCCTTGTGACTGTTCTGTTCGTCTTGTGACTGTTCTGTCAGCCTTGTGACTGTTCTGTCAGTCTTGTGACTGTTCTGTCAGCCTTGTGCCTGATCTGTCAGCCTTGTGACTGTTCTGTCAGTCTCGTGACTGCTCTGTCAGTCTTGTGGCTGATCTGTCAGCCTTGTGGCTGTTCTGTCAGCCTTGTGACTATTCTGTCAGTCTTGTGACTGTTCTGTCAGTCTTGTGGCTGATCTGTCAGCCTTGTGATTGATCTGTCAGTCTTGTGACTGTTCTGTCAGTCTTGTGACTGTTCTGTCAGTCTTGTGACTGTTCCGCCAGCCTTGTGACTGATCTGTCAGCCTTGTGACTGTTCTGTCAGTCTTGTGACTGATCTGTCAGTCTTGTGACTGTTCTGACAGCCTTGTGACTGATCTGTCAGCCTTGTGACTGATCTGTCAGCCTTGTGATTGATCTCTAAGTCTTGTGACTGTTCTGTCAGTCTTGTGACTGTTCTGTCAGCCTTGTGACTGTTCTGTCAGTCTTGTGACTCTTCTGTCAGTTTTGTGACTGTTCTGTCAGTCTTGTGGCTGATCTGTCAGCCTTGTGACTGTTCTGTCAGCCTTGTGACTGTTCTGTTCGTCTTGTGACTGTTCTGTCAGCCTTGTGACTGTTCTGTCAGTCTTGTGACTGTTCTGTCAGCCTTGTGACTGTTCTGTCAGCCTTGTGACTGATCTGTCGGTCTTGCGACTGATCTGTCAGTCTTGTGACTGATCTGTCAACCTTGTGACTGATCTGTCAGCCTTGTGACTGTTCTGTCAGTCTTGTGACTGTTCTGTCAGTCTTGTGACTGTCCTGTCAGTCTTGTGACTGATCTGTCAGCCTTGTGACTGTTCTGTCAGTCTTGTGACTGTTCTGTCAGTCTTGTGACTGATCTGTCAGCCTTGTGACTGTTCTGTCAGTCTTGTGACTGTTCTGTCAGTCTTGTGACTGATCTGTCAGTCTTGTGACTGTTCTGTCAGTCTTGTGACTGATCTGTCAGTCATGTGACTGATCTATCAACCATGCGACTGATCTATAAGCCACGTGACTGATCTATCAGCCATGTGACTGTTCAATCAGCCATGTGACTGATGTATCAGCCATGTGACTAATCAATCAGCCATTGACTGATCTATCAGCCACGTCACTAATCTATCAGCCATGTGACTGTATCGGAAACATGGCTTATCTAAAAGCCATGTGGCTGATATACCAAGATCAAGATTATTATAATACTGATAAACCCGCATGGGTCACACATCACGTGGCAGGTTATCAGGTCTGATCCATGGTGACAGTGGCTCCAGTTCCTTGGATCAAGAGCCCTGGAGCAGCCACATACAACACAGTCATAAATATACCACAAATGTAAATTTTGCATCAGCTGATTTCTGTTGTCATGGCAACGCAAGAATGTCAACAAAAAACAGCTGATGGGCCCCCATCGTTGCCATGGCAACTCGAATCAAGAGGGGAAGCCTTAAACTGCATGAATCAGGGGCGATGCGGAGATTGGGCGGCTCCGATCCCTCGGATCAATAGTTCTTTTACCTGGATCAAGGGATATGGTGTGTGTGTGTGTGTGTGTGTGTGTGTGTGTGTGTGTGTGTGTGTGTGTGTGTGTGTGTGTGTGTGTGTGTGTGTGTGTGTGTGTGTGTGTGTGTGTGTGTGTGTGTGTGTGTACTAGTAGTGTAGTAGTAGTAGTAGTAGTAGTAGTAGTAGTAGTAGTAGTAGTAGTAGTAGCAGTAGTAGTGGTAGCAGTAGTAGTAGTAGCAGCAGTAGTAGTAGTAGTAGTAGTAGCACTAGCAGTAGTAGTAGCACTAGCAGTAGTAGTAGCACTAGCAGTAGTAGTAGCACTAGCAGTAGTAGTAGCACTAGCAGTAGTAGTAGCACTAGCAGTAGTAGTAGCACTAGCAGTAGTAGTAGCACTAGCAGTAGTAGTAGCACTAGCAGTAGTAGTAGCACTAGCAGTAGTAGTAGCACTAGCAGTAGTAGTAGCACTAGCAGTAGTAGTAGCACTCGCAGTAGTAGTAGCACTAGCAGTAGTAGTAGCACTAGCAGTAGTAGTAGCACTAGCAGTAGTAGTAGCACTAGCAGTAGTAGTCTTGACACGGGTTTTAATCTTAAGTTGACACGTGTGAGGATCTCTAAGGAGATGTCGACCAAATACAGCTATTGTGTAGCTGTGATAGGGTCTTACTGTAGTCCCTCTGTGATCCACTACAAAACATCTGTGGTACAGTGAGCTGAGATCAACCAAGCTTCCCATCCTTGTCTCAGGGCCCTGTGTTGGGTGGTCGTGTACCTTTGTAAACATACCCCTGGACACTGTGGTGCATCGTGCATATATTGAAGATTTCTGCAAAGATTATCAGGTCCATTATGTGCCCGGAGAGGGGCGTGAGTGTCGACATTATGTGCCCGGAGAAGGGCGTGAGTGTCGACATTATGTGCCCGGAGAGGGGCGTGAGTGTCGACATTATGTGCCCGGAGAAGGGCGTGAGTGTCGACATTATGTGCCCGGAGAGGGGCGTGAGTGTCGACATTATGTGCCCGGAGAGGGGCGTGAGTGTCGACATCATTTGATGGTTTAGGGCAGTGGTGGACCTATTTTTTGTGGCCCTAAAGTTTGGACTGTTATGGGGCCCCTGCATAACCAGCAATGGCCCCTCAGGACAAAGTGTCTCCTGACGCGGGTCTTAGTCATTTGGTGACCCACAGCTGGAGCTTTTGGCCATCTGACCGAGGCCTTCCACTGGCTTACCACTCCACCACTTTAAAAATTAAGGTAATAACGTGTTAGTGATAGTGTGTTCCTGCAGTATGGGGGCTGCTGGCAACCGTTGTAAGGTGGGTCTTTGAGCAGAAGTCTGGTAAGGGCGTGTCCCTGTCGTTTCCTGGGTTTCCTTCGTCGCTGTGGCCGGGGAAGTGGCCCGAGTTCCGTGTCACTGTAGCCTCCTTTGGACTAGGCTCCTGCTCAGTGGTGAGGCTCTACTTGATATTGGAGGCTGAATAACTGGGGGTTACCATCCTGACACGGCGGAGCCTCTCTGGACAGTGGAGGTTCCAGGCATGATGCTTCTTGCCGCAGTTCGGACATCGAGGTTCCGGAGCTTCGCCTCTCTTCAGTTTACCCAAGCTGTCCTTGGTCGGGTGAGACCCCCAACAGATTCCGCATATTTCCTTAATCATTGTGACATCACACATCCCTGCCTAAGGCCTACTTTTACTGGGAAATAATCTCCCTCTCTCCTACACACCCTAACCCGAGCCTCACTATCCTCGTAAACGCAGTTGACAGCATACAGTAACCTGCTACCTATTCCATACACTACCTGGAGTCTACCTGGAGGGTTTTTCGGGGATCATCGCCCCCGTGGCACAATCCATGACCAGGCCTCGTGGTGGACCAGGGACTGATTAACCAGCCTGTTACTGCTGGCCTCACGTAAACCAACGCAGGAACTACAACCTGGCTGGTCAGGTACTTACCTGGAGTTTACCTGGAGAGAGTTTCGGGGGTCAACGCCCCCGCGGCCCGGTCTGTGACCAGGCCTCCTGGTGGATCAGCGCCTGATCAACCAGGCTGTTGCTGCTGGCTGCACGCAAACCAACGTACGAGCCACAGCCCGGCTGATCAGGAACTGCCTTTAGGTGCTTGTCCAGTGCCAGCTTGAAGACTGCCAGGGGTCTGTTGGTAATCCCCCTTATGTGTGCTGGGAGGCAGTTGAACAGTCTCGGTCCCCTGACACTTATTGTATGGTCTCTTAACGTGCTAGTGACACCCCTGCTTTTCATTGGGGGGATGGTGCATCGTCTGCCAAGTCTTTTGCTTTCGTAGTGAGTGATTTTCGTGTGCAAGTTCGGTACTAGTCCCTCTAGGATTTTCCAGGTGTATATAATCATGTATCTCTCCCTCCTGCGTTCCAGGGAATACAGGTTTAGAAACCTCAAGCGCTCCCAGTAATTGAGGTGTTTTATCTCCGTTATGCGCGCCGTGAAAGTTCTCTGTACATTTTCTAGGTCGGCAATTTCACCTGCCTTGAAAGGTGCTGTTAGAGTGCAGCAATATTCCAGCCTAGATAGAACAAGTGACCTGAAGAGTGTCATCATGGGCTTGGCCTCCCTAGTTTTGAAGGTTCTCATTATCCATCCTGTCATTTTTCTAGCAGATGCGATTGATACAATGTTATGGTCCTTGAAGGTGAGATCCTCCGACATAATCACTCCCAGGTCTTTGACGTTGGTGTTTCGCTCTATTTTGTGGCCAGAATTTGTTTTGTACTCTGATGAAGATTTAATTTCCTCATGTTTACCATATCTGAGTAATTGAAATTTCTCATCGTTGAACTTCATATTGTTTTCTGCAGCCCACTGAAAGATTTGGTTGATGTCCGCCTGGAGCCTTGCAGTGTCTGCAATGGAAGACACTGTCATGCAGATTCGGGTGTCATCTGCAAAGGAAGACACGGTGCTGTGGCTGACATCCTTGTCTATGTCGGATATGAGGATGAGGAACAAGATGGGAGCTAGTACTGTGCCTTGTGGAACAGAGCTTTTCACCGTAGCTGCCTCGGACTTTACTCTGTTGACGACTACTCTCTGTGTTCTGTTAGTGAGGAAATTATAGATCCATCGACCAACTTTTCCTGTTATTCCTTTAGCGCGCATTTTGTGCGCTATTACGCCATGGTCACACTTGTCGAAGGCTTTTGCAAAGTCTGTATATATTACATCTGCATTCTTTTTGTCTTCTAGTGCATTTAGGACCTTGTCGTAGTGATCCAGTAGTTGAGACAGACAGGAGCGACCTGTTCTAAACCCATGTTGCCCTGGGTTGTGTAACTGATGGGTTTCTAGATGGGTGGTGATCTTGCTTCTTAGGACCCTTTCAAAGATTTTTATGATATGGGATGTTAGTGCTATTGGTCTGTAGTTCTTTGCTGTTGCTTTACTGCCCCCTTTGTGGAGTGGGGCTATGTCTGTTGTTTTTAGTAACTGAGGGACGACCCCCGTGTCCATGCTCCCTCTCCATAGGATGGAAAAGGCTCGTGATAGGGGCTTCTTGCAGTTCTTGATGAACACAGAGTTCCATGAGTCTGGCCCTGGGGCAGAGTGCATGGGCATGTCATTTATCGCCTGTTCGAAGTCATTTGGCGTCAGGATAACATCGGATAGGCTTGTGTCTGTCCAGCTCCCTCTTGAAGACAGCCAGGGGTCTTGAAGACAGCCAAGGGTCTTGAAGACAGCCAGGGGTCTTGAAGACAGCCAGGGGTCTTGAAGACAGCCAGGGGTCTTGAAGACAACGAGGGGTCTTGAAGACAGCCAGGGGTCTTGAAGACAGCCAAGGGTCTTGAAGACAGCCAGGGGTCTTGAAGACAGCCAAGGGTCTTGAAGACAGCCAAGGGTCTTGAAGACAGCCAGGGGTCTTGAAGACAGCCAGGGGTCTTGAAGACAGCCAGGGGTCTTGAAGACAGCCAGGGGTCTTGAAGACAACCAGGGGTCTTGAGGACAACAAGGGGTCTTGAAGACAACCAGGGGTCTTGAAGACAACCAGGGGTCTTGAGGACAACCAGGGGTCTATTGGCAATCCCCCTTATGTATGGTGGGAGGCTGTTGAACAGTCTTGGGCCCCTAACACTGTGTTTCCCCACAGTGTACCATCTACCACATGCGTGTTAATGTGTTATCTGCCTCGTTATATATGTTATCGGTCTCTGGGGCAGCTGAACTGATAACAGGCGATATAACTGCTGTTATAGTGATAACAATCTCTCTCTCTCTCTCTCTCTCTCTCTCTATGTAATAATAATAATAATAATAATAATAATAATAATAATAATAATAATAATAATAATAATGGGAGGTAACCAGGTTATATCCCAGGAATGGGAAGGAGCAAACCACATCCCCCCCAATCCCTTGGATCAAAAGCCCTACACCCCTTCCCCCCCTCCTCGGTCAAGGCGACCCCCCTCCATACACATTTGCGTCAATGATCACCAATAAAACATTCCTGCCGTAACACCCCCCCCCCCCCCCAAAAAAAAAAAAAAAAAAAGAAAAATCTCCGATACACTACGGAACTGTGTATATAAATCCATCCCAACATTATTAAATAATTCCACAATACCACCACCCACCACATAGTACCGCCACCCACCACACAATACCACCACCCACCACACAATACCACCACCCACAGCACAATACCACCACCCACTACACAATACCACCACCCACAGCACAATACCACCACCCACTACACAATACCACCACCCACTACACAATACCACCACCCACAGCACAATACCACCACCCACCACACAGTACCGCCACCCACCACACAGTACCGCCACCCACCACACAATACCACCACCCACCACACAGTACCGCCACCCACCACACAATACCACCACCCACCACACAATACCACCACCCACCACACAGTACCGCCACCCACCACACAATACCACCACCCACCACACAGTACCGCCACCCACCACACAATACCACCACCCACCACACAGTACCGCCACCCACCACACAATACCACCACCCACCACACAATACCACCACCCACTACACAATACCACCACCCACCACACAGTACCGCCACCCACCACACAATACCACCACCCACCACACAATACCACCACCCACTACACAATACCACCACCCACTACACAATACCACCACCCACCACACAGTACCACCACCCACCACACAATACCACCACCCACCACACAATACCACCACCCACCACACAATACCACCACCCACCACACAATACCACCACCCACCACACAATACCACCACCCACCACACAATACCACCACCCACCACACAATACCACCACCCACCACACAATACCACCACCCACCACACAATACCACCACCCACCACACAGTAACACCACCCACCACACAATACCACCACCCACCACACAGTACCACCACCCACCACACAATACCACCACCCACCACACAGTACCACCACCCACCACACAGTACCACCACCCACCACACAGTACCACCACCCACCACACAGTACCGCCACCCACCACACAATACCACCACCCACCACACAGTACCGCCACCCACCACACAATACCACCACCCACCACACAGTACCGCCACCCACCACACAGTACCACCACCCACCACACAATACCACCACCCACCACACAGTACCGCCACCCACCACACAATACCACCACCCACCACACAGTACCACCACCCACCACACAGTACCACCACCCACCACACAATACCACCACCCACCACACAGTACCACCACCCACCACACAGTACCACCACCCACCACACAGTACCACCACCCACCACACAGTACCACCACCCACCACACAGTACCACCACCCACCACACAGTACCACCACCCACCACACAATACCACCACCCACCACACAGTACCGCCACCCACCACACAATACCACCACCCACCACACAGTACCACCACCCACCACACAATACCACCACCCACCACACAATGCCACCACCCACCACACAGTACCACCACCCACCACACAATGCCACCACCCACCACACAGTACCACCACCCACATCACAATACCACCACACAATACCACCACACAATGCCACCACCCACCACACAATACCACCACCCACCACACAATACCACCACCCACAGCACAATACGACCACACAATACCACCACCCACCACACAATGCCACCACCCACCACACAGTACCACCACCCACCACACAATACCACCACCCACAGCACAATACCACCACACAATACCACCACCCACCACACAATACCACCACCCACCACACAATACCACCACCCACCACACAATACCACCACCCACCACACAATACCACCACCCACCACACAATACCACCACCCACCACACAATACCGCCACCCACAACACAATACCACCACACAATACCACCACCCACCACACAATGCCACCACCCACCACACAGTACCACCACCCACCACACAATACCACCACCCACAGCACAATACCACCACACAATACCACCACCCTCCACACAATGCAACCACCCACCACACAATACCACCACCCTCCACACAATGCCACCACCCACCACACAATACCACCACCCACAACACAATACCACCACCCACAGCACAATACCACCACCCACCACACAATGCCACCACCCACCACACAGTAAGACCACCCACCACACAATACCACCACCCACAGCACAATACCACCACACAATACCACCACCCACCACACAATGCCACCACCCACCACACAGTACCACCACCCACCACACAATACCACCACCCACAGCACAATACCACCACACAATACCACCACCCACCACACAGTACCACCACCCACCACACAATACCACCACCCACCACACAATACCACCACCCACCACACAATACCACCACCCACCACACAATACCCCCACCCACCACACAATACCACCACTCACCACACAATACCACCACCCACCACACAATACCACCACCCACCACACAATACCACCACCCACCGCACAATACCACCACCCACCACACAATACCACCACCCACCACACAATACCACCACCCACCACACAATACCACCACCCACCACACAATACCACCACATAACACCACCACACAGCACCACCACACAGCACCACCACACAGCACCACCACACAATACCACCACACAATACCACCTCACAATACCACCACACAACACCACACAATACCACCACACAATACCACCACATAATACCACCACGCAATACCACCACACAATACCACCACACAATCCCACCACACAACACCACCACACAATACCACCACAATACCACCACACAATACCGTCACACAACACCACCACACAATACCACCACACAACACCACCACACAATACCACCACGCAATACCACCACACAATACCACCACACAATACCACCACACAGTACCACCACACAACACCACCACACAATACCACCACACAATACCACCACACAATACCACCACAATACCACCACACAGTACCACCACACAATACCACCACAGAATACCACCACACAATACCACCATAATACCACCACACAGTACCACCACACAATACCACCACGCAATACCACCACACAATCCCACCACACAACACCACCACACAGTACCACCACACAATACCACCACACAATACCACAACAATTCCACCACACAGTATCACCACACAATACCACCATACAATACCACCACACAATACCACCACACAATACCACCACACAATACCACCACAATATCACCACACAGTACCACCACACAATACCACCACACAATACCACCACACAACACCACCACACAACACCACCACACAGTACCACCACAATACCACCACACAATACCACCACAATACCACCACACAGTACCACCACACAACACCACCACACAATACCACCACACAATACCACCACACACCACCACCACACAATACCACCACACAATACCACCACACAACACCACCACACACCACCACCACACAACACCACCACACAGCGCCACCACACAGTACCACCACACAGTAACACCACACAATACCACCACACAATACCACCACACAACACCACCACACAACACCACCACACAGTACCACTACACAGTAACACCACACAATACCACCACACAGTACCACCACACAGTAACACAACACAGCACCACCACACAACACCACCACACAGTACCACCACACAACACCACCACACAGTACCACTACACAGTAACACCATACAGTACCACCACACAACACCACCACACAGTACCACCACACAACACCACCACACAATACCACCACACAACACCACCACACACCACCACCACACAGTACCACTACACAGTAACACCACACAATACCACCACACAGTAACACCACACAGCACCACCACACAACACCACCACACAGTACCACTACACAGTAACACCACACAATACCAACACACAATACCACCACACAATACCACCACACAGCACCACCACACAGTACCACCACACAATACCACCACACGACACCACCACGCAACACCACCACACGACACCACCACACAACACCACCACACAGTACCACCACACAATACCACCACACAGCACCACCACACAGTACCACCACACAACACCACCACACAACACCACCACACAACACCACCACACGACACCACCACACGACACCACCACACGACACCACCACACAACACCACCACACGACACCACCACACAACACCACCACACAACACCACCACACAACACCACCACACAACACCACCACACAACACCACCACACAACACCACCACACAACACCACACGACACCACCACACAACACCACCACACGACATCACCACACAACACCACCACACGACACCACCACACAACACCACCACACGACACCACCACACGACACCACCACACGACACCACCACACAACACCACCACACGACACCACCACACAACACCACCACACGACACCACCACACAACACCACCACACAATACCACCAAACAATACCACCACACAATACCACCACAACACCACCACACAATACCACCACACAACACCACCACACAATACCACCACACAATACCACCACAACACCACCACACTAAACTATAGACCTGTGTCATTGACGTGTATAGTATGCAAAATTATGGAGAAGATTATCAGGAGGAGAGTGGTGGAGCACCTGGAACGGAACAAGAGTATAAATGCCAACCAGCACGGATTCACGGAAGGCAAATCCTGTGTCACAAACCTTCTGGAGTTTTATGATAAAATAACAGAAGTAAGACAAGAGAGAGAGGGGTGGGTTGATTGC
This sequence comes from Cherax quadricarinatus, assembly GCF_038502225.1. NCBI lineage: Eukaryota > Metazoa > Arthropoda > Malacostraca > Decapoda > Parastacidae > Cherax > Cherax quadricarinatus. The sequence goes on from NC_091386.1 coordinate 4,763,298, forward strand.
ATCTTCTTGGACTGCAAGAAGGCCTTTGACACAGTTCCTCACAAGAGATTAGTGCAGAAGCTAGAGCATCAGGCGCATATAACAGGAAGGGCACTGCAATGGATCAGAGAATACCTGACAGGGAGGCAACAACGAGTCATGGTACGTAATGATGTATCACAGTGGGCACCTGTGACGAGCGGGGTCCCACAGGGGTCGGTCCTAGGACCAGTGCTATTTTTGGTATATGTGAACGACATGACGGAAGGGTTAGACTCAGAAGTGTCCCTGTTTGCAGATGATGTGAAGTTAATGAGGAGAATTAAATCTGATGAGGACCAGGCAGGACTTCAAAGAGACCTGGACAGACTGGACACCTGGTCCAGCAAATGGCTTCTCGAATTTAATCCTGCCAAATGCAAAGTCATGAAGATAGGGGAAGGGCACAGAAGACCACAGACAGAGTATAGGCTAGGTGGCCAAAGACTGCAAACCTCACTCAAGGAGAAAGATCTTGGGGTGAGTATAACACCGAGCATGTCTCCGGAAGCACACATCAATCAGATAACTGCTGCAGCATATGGGCGCCTGGCAAACCTGAGAACAGCATTCCGACACCTTAGTAAGGAATCATTCAAGACACTGTACACTGTGTATGTCAGGCCCATACTGGAGTATGCAGCACCTGTTTGGAACCCGCACTTGATAAAGCACGTCAAGAAACTAGAGAAAGTACAAAGGTTTGCAACAAGGTTAGTTCCAGAGCTAAGGGGAATGTCCTATGAAGAAAGATTAAGGGAAATCGGCCTGACGACACTGGAGGACAGGAGGGTCAGGGGAGACATGATAACGACATATAAAATACTGCGTGGAATAGACAAGGTGGACAAGGACAGGATGTTCCAGGGAGGGGACACAGAAACAAGAGGCCACAATTGGAAGTTGAAGACACAAATGAGTCAGAGAGATAGTAGGAAGTATTTCTTCAGTCATAGAGTTGTAAGGCAGTGGAATAGCCTAGAAAATGACGTAGTGGAGGCAGGAACCATACACAGTTTTAAGACGAGGTTTGATAAAGCTCATGGAGCGGGGAGAGAGAGGGTCTAGTAGCAACCGGTGAAGAGGCGGGGCCAGGAGCTAGGACTCGACCCCTGCAACCACAAATAGGTGAGTACAAATAGGTGAGTACAGTATCACCACACAACACCACCACACAATACCACCACAACACCACCACACAATACCACCACACAACACCACCACACAATACCACCACACAATACCACCACACAATACCACCACAACACCACCACACAGTATCACCACACAGTACCACCACACAATACCACCACAACACCACCACACAGTATCACCACACAGTACCACCACACAACACCACCACACAGTGCCACCACACAACACCACCACACAACACCACCACACAACACCACCACACAGTATCACCACACAGTACCACCACACAACACCACCACACAGTACCACCACACAACACCACCACACAACACCACCACACAACACCACCACACAGTATCACCACACAGTACCACCACACAACACCACCACACAGTACCACCACACAACACCACCACACAGTATCACCACACAGTACCACCACACAATACCACCACAATACCACCACACAACACCACCACACAACACCACCACACAACACCACCACACAGTATCACCACACAGTACCACCACACAATACCACCACAATACCACCACACAACACCACCTCACAGTACCACCACACAACACCACCACACAATACCACCACACAATACCACCACATAATACCACCACAATACCACCACACAATACCACCACATAATACCACCACAATACCACCACACAGTACCACCACACAACACCACCACACAATACCACCACACAATACCACCACACAACACCACCACACAACACCACCACACAACACCACCACACAATACCACCACACAATACCACCACACAATACCACCACACAATACCACCACACAATACCACCACACAACACCACCACACAATACTAAAGCTCCCGCTTCACACACGAAGGGCCCGGGTTCGATTCCCGGCGGGTGGAAACATTTCGACACGTTTCCTTACACCTGTTGTCCTGTTCACCTAGCAGCAAATAGGTACCTGGGTGTTAGTGGACTGGTGTGGGTGGCATCCTGGGTGTTAGTGGACTGGTGTGGGTCGCATCCTGGGTGTTAGTGGACTGGTGTGGGTGGCATCCTGGGGGACAAGATTAAGGACCACAATGGAAATAAGTTAGACAGTCCTCGATGACGCACTGACTTTCTTGGGTTATCCTGGGTGGCTAACCCTCCGGGGTTAAAAATCCAAATCTTATCTTATCTTATCACAGTATCACCACAGTACCACCACACAATACCGCCGGCAATAAATCTCTCAAAGTGGTGATAAATACCAGGGTAATAATCATGACTGGGGTATCGAGTAGTGTTGTGAGTCAGGCTGATCCTCCTCTGAATTATTCTACTTAATAATGTACAGGATCTGATCCTCATTAAGTCACTCTCAGTCTTCACCTCGTTTTTTCATAATGTCAATCTTATTATTTTTTTGTTTTTATTATATTATTTGATGTTCTTGTGGTTGCTTACAAATTTTTTATTTTTTTTTGCCCCAGAGGGGGGAAAAAGGGAAGGGGGGGGGGGGGGGGGGGGGGGGGTTAAAAGGGGTGTTTCAAAATCACCATGAAGAATCACGTTGTAAATCTTTAAACACCGCTCAGAAACATCACTTAGATTACCCCGGGGTTTTTTAATTCTTACGTGTAACTGCATTTTTTTGTACCGTTTTTACTTTCCGACCAGGGCTGCAGGACTGTTCGAGGAAACGGGGGATCACCCCTTGAATGCCCCACGCCCTTTGGATTGCCCCCCTCCCGTCTCATCTACGATTTTGACAGAGGGAGAAAGAAGATGGCGACTCATCTCTGGCCCTGGACCCAGCCTGCCCCAGCCGGGACCCACCCTTTTGACGTCTGACATTTCAGCAGTCTTCAACACAGGAGGGATGGGGTGACCTTTTTTTTTTAAGGTCAATATTATAAAAGTACCACACTTGCTCCACCGAGGACGAAAAGTGGGCTACCACCACAAAGGGGCAGCCGACACAAATCACTGAGATCATTTATTCCAGGGATGACTCGTGTCTGGGACATTTTCGTACAGCATAATGACATTAGGAAAATAGTCAGTTGGTTAGATGAAATTGTTGGCCCAGAGATCCCAAAATCCCAAGATGGCCCAAAAGATGGCCCACAGAGGCCACAGATGGCCCACAGATGGCCCCAGATTTTCACAGATGGCCCACAGATGGCCCAAGAGGGCCCCAAAGTTTTCCCACAGAGGGCCCCACAGTGGACAGATGGCTATAACTTACCCTGTTTAGTGTCTCAGAACAATAAAATGCTTAAATGAGTTGATGTAGGTAACAGCCTCTTGTGGGAAAAAAAAGGGGCGAGAGAAAAGAAAAGAAGAGACAGAGAGACAGGGGGCAGAAAACAGAGAGAGAGAAGAGAGAGAGAAGGAGGAAAAAGAGGGAAAAGGAGGAAAAGGGAAAGGGAGAAGAAGAGGGAAGAGGAGTTGACAGCTGCTAGCAAACAGCAAGGGAGGGGGGAGAGAGAGAGAGAGAGAGAGAGAGAGAGATTGACAGACAGATAGACATAGACAGGAGACAGACAGAGGGCAGAGAGAGAGAGAGAGAGAGAGAGGCAGAGAGGCAGGCAGAGAGAAAATAGACAGAGAAAGAAGAAGAGAGAGAGGGGGAGAGGGAAGAGAAGAAAAAGAAATAAAAAATAAAAAAAAAGAAAAATAAATATATGGAACTGTTGCCTGACCAGACAGATAGACAGACAGAGACAGATAGACAGAGAGAGAAAGAACAAAAAATAATAACAAAAACCCGGGAACTGTTTTTGGGATCATCGACCATCGTGTTCACTGGGCGATGCTCAGTGTCTCCCAGACCGTCACGGGGATAGTTACTGCATCTCGCCCCCCTACCACACAAAAAAAATAAAATTTTCTCCATTGGTCACCCCCGGGAGGTTGGATCCCCCGGGGCCACCCCGCGGAGTTTTGATGGTCCCCGAGGCCCCTCCTGCAAGGAAGTCCCTCGTCATCTCCGTCAATAAAAAAAAAGGCGCCAGGCCCCCCAATTTTTTTCCCCGAAAAAGCCCCTGACCCGGGAATTTGGGAGCGTTGTTCCCCGACCCCCCCACTTATAGCCATACGCTTAGCGCACCCCTTTAAAAATCCCCATTTATATACAAAATATATATATATATATATATCTTATTTAATATAAATTCGGCATCAAGATATAGTGTTAAACTGAGGAGATCTTGATCCATGTTGGGGGTATTTTGAAATACACGGGTTTTTTGTGTATATACACAAGTGTGTATGTCGTATATATCAAAGTTGTATTTTGATATATAAAAAGTGTGTATGTCGTATATATACAAAGTGTGTATTTCTGTATAACAAATTTTGTATGTCGAATATACACAAGTGTGTATGTCTGTATATATACACAAGTGTGTATTTCTGTGTATATACACAAGTGTGTATGTCTGTATATATACACAAGTGTGTATGTCTGTGTATATACACAAGTGTGTATGTCTGTATATATACACAAGTGTGTATGTCTGTATATATACACAAGTGTGTATTTCTGTGTATATACACAAGTGTGTATGTCTGTATATATACACAAGTGTGTATGTCTGTATATATACACAAGTGTGTATTTCTGTGTATATACACAAGTGTGTATGTCTGTATATATACACAAGTGTGTATGTCTGTGTATATACACAAGTGTGTATGTCTGTGTATATATATATATATATATATATATATATATATATATATATATATATATATATACACCAAGATGTGTGTATATCTAAGTGTATACACCAAAAGATGTGTATATTAAGTATATACACCAAGAATGTCTATATCTATATACTTCAAGAGATGTGCATATCTGTATACACCAAGATATGTGTATATCTAAATATATACACCATCAGAGGTATATCTAAGTATATATACACCAGAGGTATGTCTAAGTATATATACACCATCAGAGGTATATTTAAATATATATACACAATCAGAGGTATATCTAAATATATCTGTATACACCAAGATATGTGTATATCTAAATATATACACCATCAGAGGTATATCTAAGTATATATACCATCAGAGGTATATCTAAATATATACACCATCAGAGGTATATCTAAGTATATATACACCAGAGGTATGTCTAAGTATATATACACCATCAGAGGTATATCTAAATATATATACACAATCAGAGGTATATTTAAGTATATATACACCATCAGAGGTATATCTAAATATATATACACAATCAGAGGTATATCTAAGTATATATACACCATCAGAGGTATATCTAAATATATATACACAATCAGAGGTATATTTAAGTATATATACACAATGAGAGGTATATCTAAGTATGTATACACAATCAGAGGTATATCTAAATATATACACAATCAGAGATATCTAAGTATATATACACCATCAGAGGTATATCTAAGTATATACACCATCAGAGGTATATCTAAGTATATACACCATCAGAAGTATATCTAAGTATATACACCATCAGAGGTATATCTAAGTATATACACCATCAGAGGTATATCTAAGTATATACACCATCAGAGGTATATCTAAGTATATACACCATCAGAGGTATATGTAAGTATATACACCATCAGAGGTATATCTAAGTATATACACCATCAGAGGTATATGTAAGTATATACACCATCAGAGATATATCTAAGTATATACACCATCAGAAGTATATCAAAGTATATACACCATCAGAGGTATATCTAAGTATATACACCATCAAAGGCATATCTAAGTATATACATCATCAGAGGTATATCTAAGTATATACACCATCAGAGGTATATCTAAGTATATACACCATCAGAGGTATATGTAAGTATATACACCATCAGAGGTATATCTAAGTATATACACCATCAGAGGTATATGTAAGTATATACACCATCAGAGATATATCTAAGTATATACACCATCAGAAGTATATCAAAGTATATACACCATCAGAGGTATATCTAAGTATATACACCATCAAAGGCATATCTAAGTATATACATCATCAGAGGTATATCTAAGTATATACACCATCAGAGGTATATCTAAGTATATACACCATCAGAGGTATATCTAAGTATATACACCATTAGAGGTATATCTAAGTATATACACCATCAGAGGTATATACTAAGTATATACACCATCAGAGGTATATCTAAGTATATACCCCATCAGAGGTATATCTAAGTATATACCCCATCAGAGGTATATCTAAGTATATACACCATCAGAGGTATATCTAAGTATATACCCCATCAGAGGTATATCTACGTATGTACACCATCAGAATTATATCTAAGTATATACCCCATCAGAGGTATATCTAAGTATATACACCATCTGAGGTATATCTAAGTATATACACCATCAGATGTATATCTAAGTATATACCCTATCAGAGGTATATCTAAGTATATACACCATTAGAGGTATATCTAAGTATATACACCATCAGAGGTATATCTAAGCATATACACCATCAGAGGTATATCTAAGTATATACACCATCAGATGTATATCTAAGTATATACCCTATCAGAGGTATATCTACGTATATACACCAGAGGTATATCTAAGTATATACACCATCTGAGGTATATCTAAGTATATACACCATCAGCGGTATACCTAAGTATATACCCCATCAGAGGTATATCTACGTATATACACCAGAGGTATATCTAAGTATATACACCATCTGAGGTATATCTAAGTATATACACCATCAGAGGTATATCTAAGTATATACACCATCAGTGGTATATCTAAGTATATACACCATCAGAGGTATATCTAAGTATATACACCATCAGTGGTATATCTAAGTATATACACCATCAGAGGTATATCTAAGTATATACACCATCAGAGGTATATCTAAGTATATACACCATCAGAGGTATATCTAAGTATATACACCATCAGAGGTATATCTAAGTATATACACCATCTAAGGTATATCTAAGTATATACACCATCAGAGGTATATCTAAGTATATACCCCATCAGAGGTATATCTAAGTATATACACCATCAGAGGTATATCTAAGTATATACACCATCAGAGGTATATCTAAGTATATACACCATCTGAGGTATATCTAAGTATATACACCATCAGAGGTATATCTAAGTATATACCCCATCAGAGGTATATCTAAGTATATACACCATCAGTGGTATATCTAAGTATATACACCATCAGAGGTATATCTAAGTATATACCCCATCAGAGGTATATCTACGTATATACACCATCAGAGGTATATCTAAGTATATATACCATCTAAGGTATATCTAAGTATATACACCATCAGAGGTATATCTAAGTATATACCCCATCAGAGGTATATCTACGTATATACACCATCAGAGGTATATCTAAGTATATATACCATCTAAGGTATATCTAAGTATATACACCATCAGAGGTATATCTAAGTATATACCCCATCAGAGGTATATCTAAGTATATACACCATCAGAGGTATATCTAAGTATATACCCCATCAGAGGTATATCTACGTATATACACCATCAGAGGTATATCTAAGTATATACCCCATCAGAGGTATATCTACGTATATACATCATCTGAGGTATATCTAAGTATATACCCCATCAGAGGTATATCTACGTATATACACCATCTGAGGTATATCTAAGTATATACCCCATCAGAGGTATGCACTCTGACGAAATATTGTTGTCAGTGGCTGATAGGAGTCTCAAATTAACATCAGCTTGGAGATCTTCGTCCTCAGGGACCCCAATAAGTCACTTTGACCTTTTTTAGGTTATTCTGGTGGGTAATTTACATATACGTATGATGATTGTACTTATGTGTACCTGGGTCTAAATACACTTACACACTCATACAGATTCCAGCATCGTTACGAAGGTTGATACAGTTGTGTATCCAGTGGTGGAGCTGTGTTTTTGGAACCCTTGTAGAGTAGATCCAAATTTTTAAAGCAGTGTGGGTTAAAGTCGCTTTTGGGGCCCCTCCGGGATTAGGGGCCCTGAAGCTTAAGTTTCATTAGTTTTATAGATCTGCTTATGTATAAGGTACGTATCGGTCTTATGATAAAGAGAGCTGGGGTCAGTACTTTGCCTTGGGGAAGCCTCTGACTTAACTGTTCACTATTACTCTGTGTATTCTCCTTGTTTTAAAGTTATTCCACTTGAAAAATGAGACGCTTATGCAATATCTGGGAAATGTTTCTTCAGTTCAATACAGAGAAGAACAGTAGAAGATGAGGAGAATGAGGTAATCAGTCTCTCAGCCTGGAATCAGTGTGTCAAGTCCACCAATCGTGAGAAAAATGCAGCTGGTCTAGTGGCTAACGCGACGGTCTGGAGTTTTATGACTCTGGTCGCGGGTTCTAACCCCACGCGTGATATGGTTTGTTTGTAATAGTGTCATTACGATTTCGTGAATCATGTTGACTGCTTTGAGGGAACTTGAGCTAGAGTTCGTCACGCTAGCTGGAGATTCGTCTGTAAAAACTTGCATTTGTGGTCACAGTGGTGCCTATGCTAACCTTCCTATGGTGTAGAAATATACCTAGTTGGATGAATCTTATTGTGGCTAGCTGGTCCAGTGGCTAACACGACGGTCTGGAGTTTTGTGACACTCTGGTCGCGAGTTCAAACCCCACCCGTGGTATAATCACGCATTTTGTGCGCTATAACACCAAGGTCGCGCTTGTCGAAAGTTTTTGCAAAGTCTGTATATATGTCTGCATATTGTAATGTCTTCCTGTGTATTGGATATAATCATTTCTTTATGCGAAACAATGTGGTATACATGTAACCAGACATTGGTAGACACAACAGAAAGCCGATAATTAATTACACTCCGGATAAATTAGACACATGTGCAACAGTTAGGTATGTTTATTTTGGACACGTTTAGCCACACAGTGGTTTTTATCAGTCCTATGCAAAGAAGAATGGTTCTCTGACCTGTATCTACAACGCATTCCGCCCAACACCAAGTCATAATGGTCCAGGATATGCTAGAAGCAAGAGTTACCTGTTTTAAACTATACTGCCCTGGATTGTGCAAGTGTTGTGATTCAGTGTGGTTAGTGATTCTGCTTCTTAAAACTCAACAGATCGTGATAATGTGCCATATCACTGATAAATCTACTTTTTTTTTTATCTGCTGCCATTGTTGTGAGGTGTGTAACTTTAATCTGTTTAGGGCTCACTGACCAGAGTCGTACTGTATTTAAGGTCTCACTAACCACCGTGTTGTATTGTGGTTAAGGGCTACTGACTACTGAGTCGTACTGTATTTAATGTCTCACTAACCACCGTGTTGTATTGTGGTTAAGGGCTCACTGACCAGAGTCGTACTGTATTTAAGGTCTCACTAACCACCGTGTTGTATTGTGGTTAAGGGCTACTGACTACTGAGTCGTACTGTATTTAAGGTCTCACTAACCACCGTGTTGTATTGTGGTTAAGGGCTCACTGACCAGAGTCGTACTGTATTTAAGGTCTCACTAACCACTGTGTTGTATTGTGGTTAAGGGCTACTGACTACTGAGTCGTACTGTATTTAAGGTCTCACTAACCACCGTGTTGTATTGTGGTTAAGGGCTCACTGACCAGAGTCGTACTGTATTTAAGGTCTCACTAACCACTGTGTTGTATTGTGGTTAAGGGCTACTGACTACTGAGTCGTACTGTATTTAAGGTCTCACTAACCACCGTGTTGTATTGTGGTTAAGGGCTCACTGACCAGAGTCGTACTGTATTTAAGGTCTCACTAACCACTGTGTTGTATTGTGGTTAAGGGCTACTGACTACTGAGTCGTACTGTATTTAAGGTCTCACTAACCACCGTGTTGTATTGTGGTTAAGGGCTCACTGACCAGAGTCGTACTGTATTTAAGGTCTCACTAACCACCGTGTTGTATTGTGGTTAAGGGCTCACTGACCAGAGTCGTACTGTATTTAAGGTCTCACTAACCACCGTGTTGTATTGTGGCTAAGGGCTACTGACCACTGAGTCGAACTGTGTTTAAGGGCTCACTGACCACTGAGCTGTATTGTGTTTCTTCAGTATTTTGTTCGTGTCTTTGTTACCACCAGTTAAAGTTCCGCTTTGTATATATTTTAAGTATACATTTCTTGATGTGTATGCACTGAAAAGAGCAGTGTGACCCGTAGCTCACTCGCTATCGCACTCAGCTCACGCGCTGGAGTCCGGAGTTCGAATCTCCGGTAAGGCTGGAAAACATTAGGAACGTGTTTCCATAAGACACCTGCTGTCCATGTTCACCCATCAGTTTAAAATGGGTACCTGGGTGTTAGTCGACTGGTGTGGGTCGCATCCTGGGACAAAACTGACCTAATTTGCCCGAAATGCTCAGTATATCAAGGGGTTTTCTATATAGTAGTATGTCACTGATGTCAGCTATGGTCTGTATACCTTGTATATGTACTTGTAGTAAATAAATATATATCGGTATACTTAGAAGCTCCTAGGAGACACAGCAGAGGACTTGGAAAATCCACACCGAGGCTGTCTGGTGAGAAGAACTATCCACAGTACTTATCTAGATTAAGGACTATCAATCATGTATTATCCATGTGCATGAGACAAGAGTGGTAAAACAGAAGGCTCTCTCACCACCCGCCACTCTCAGCGGCCACTGCCGGCGTGAAAGACAAGTAAAAGGTATATCATAATACTGAGAACTGACATGGAACTTACAGGTGAGATGGGAGTAAACGAAGACGTGGAACTTTATTTAAGTACACGTACACATAAGTACACGTACACATAAGTACAATTATCGTATGTAGTATAAAGGTCACAGTGGCTGTTACTAACGGCTTAACGAACCTCCTGGAGAGCGAAACGTTGCCTCAATAAAATGTCACGTTAGTTGGACTTGTATCTTCTACCTAACATATTGTCGGTAATTTTACTAACATTAACAATAATAATTTTTATCTTGACATGATTCATGATTGTACAAAGGAATATAATAATTGGGTGTGCATGCCAAGATCCCCTTTGTATGCAGAGCATTTCGGCCAAAATATGACTATTTGAATCATACTACTGTTGTTATAGTCAGAGAAGTGTGTGGACCAGTGCTTCTGGTTACCACCAGTTCTGGTATTACTAATGCAACCATCTACTTCTACCACTGCTACCATTATTGACCCGAATGCCTGGCTGTCGACTGATCGTCGTGGTGCAGCCGCTGTAGAAGCAACAGAAATCTATTGAATTCAGATTACACCATTTGATGGATGTATGTGGCGGTCCGTCCAGGTTTTAGAGTGGGTGTAGCGAGTGTCCACCCTTTATACCCTGCACCTTACTGGTCACTATAACTTACACGTTTATTGATGTGAAACAGTTGGAGTTAAACGAGCACTCTTGACTGGTTTAAGACTGCCGGGTCCTGAAGGCTCTGGCATCTCCTCCTGCTACAGCAGAAGGTGTCTACCTCAATCTTATCCTTGTCAAGTGCTTGTCCAGCTGGTTCTTGAATTACTGTATTTCCCTCCAGCTTATACTACCAGCCGGTAATGTATTCTATTCTGATATAATTCTCGTTACAAAAACGGCTTTCCATACGTTTGTGTTGTATCTTCTGCCTCGTAGTTTTATGTATATATATAGGAAAAGTTGGAGAGAGGGGGTAAAGGAGGTTTTGTGTGCGAGGGGCTTGGACTTCCAGCAGGTATGCGTGAGCGTGTTTGATAGGAGTGAATGGAGACAAATGGTTTTTAATACTTGACGTGCTGTTGGAGTGTGAGCAAAGTAACATTTATGAAGGGGTTCAGGGAAACTGGCAGGCCGGACTTGAGTCCTGGAGATGGGAAGTACAGTGCCTGCACTCTGAAGGAGGGGTGTTAATGTTGCAGTTTAAAAACTGTAGTGTAAAGCACCCTTCTGGCAAGACAGTGATGGAGTGAATGATGGTGAAAGTTTTTCTTTTTCGGGCCACCCTGCCTTGGTGGGAATCGGCCAGTGTGATAATAATAAATAATATATATATATATATATATATATATATATATATATATATATATATATATATATATATATATATATATATATATATATATATATATATATATATATACACATATATATATACATGTTCATGACTGGTAGTGTGCTAGTGTCATGCAGCCGTAATAACCCTCGTGTGGTCGATAGCCTTCAAACCTCGCAAACCCTGCAAAAGTTCAGCTTCCTTCCAAGGCCTGAATGCTAGCAGGAGGATTTTTCTGACCAATAAACACCAGGACAGTGGGTGAAAAAAAAATCGAGGGCTATAAATAGAAAAACCGGTTGACTAAATCGTCTCTGGCGCAAAGTGGACCCTGACTCCGTTTTCTTCCATCAGTGATCCCGTTGGTAATAAGTGACGTTGTTTGACTCTTTTAGGGCTAACTTGGGTAATTTACGAGGTACTTTGGTGTCCCGTGGCTGGGTTGATAGCGCACTTGCCTCACATATTGAAGTCTGCTGTTCGGTCCCCGGTAAGGGTGGAAACATTGGGGCCTATTTCCTAAAGACACCTGCTGTTCATGTTCACCTAGCAGTAAGTAGGTATCTGGGTGTTAGTTACCTTACACCTGCTGTCACTGTTCAGTTAGCAGTAAGTAGGTATCTGGGTGTTAGTTACCTTACACCTGCTGTCACTGTTCAGTTAGCAGTAAGTAGGTATCTGGGTGTTAGTTACCTTACACCTGCTGTCACTGTTCACCTAGCAGTAAGTAGGTATCTGGGTGTTAGTTACCTTACACCTGCTGTTCATGTTCACCTAGCAGTAAGTAGGTATCTGGGTGATAGTTACCTTACACCTGCTATCACTGTTCACCTAGCAGTAAGTAGGTACCTGAGTGTTAGTTACCTTACAGCTGCTGTCACTGTTCGCCTAGCAGTAAGTAGATACCTGAGTGTTAGTTACCTTACACCTGCTGTCACTGCTCACCTAGCAGTAAGTAGGTACTTGAGTGCTAGTTACCTTACACCTGCTGTCACTGTTCACCTAGCAGTAAGTAGGTACCTGGGTGTTAGCCACCTTACACCTGCTGTCAGTGTTCACCTAGCAGTAAGTAGGTACCTGAGTGTTAGTCACCTTACACCTGCTGTCAGTGTTCACCTAGCAGTAAGTAGGTATCTGGGTGTTAGTTACCTTACACCTGCTATCTCTGTTCACCTAGCAGTAAGTAGGTACCTGAGTGTTAGTTACCTTACACCTGCTGTCACTGTTCACCTAGCAGTAAGTAGGTACCTGTGTGTTAGTTACCTTACACCTGCTGTCAGTGTTCACCTAGCAGTAAGTAGGTACTTGACTGCTAGTTACCTTACACCTGCTGTCACTGTTCACCTAGCAGTAAGTAGGTACCTGGGTGTTAGTTACCTTACACCTGCTGTCACTGTTCACCCAGCAGTAAGTAGGTGCCTGGGTGTTAGTAGTCTTACACCTGCTGTCAATGTTCACCTAGCAGTAAGTAGGTACCTGGGTGTTAGTTACCTTACACCTGCTGTCACTGTTCACCCAGCAGTAAGTAGGTGCCTGGGTGTTAGTAGTCTTACACCTGCTGTCACTGTTCACCTAGCAGTAAGTAGGTACCTGGGTGTTAGTCACCTTACACCTGCTGTCAGTGTTCACCTAGCAGTAAGTAAGTACCTGGGTGTTAGTTACACCTGCTGTCAGTGTTCACCTAGCAGTAAGTAGGTACCTGGGTGTTAGTGGACTGGTGTGGGTGGCATCCTGGGGGACAAAATTAACCTAAGTTGTGGGAAATGCTCTGCATAACCAGGAACTTTCTATATAGTATGTCATTGTTGTGAGCTATGGTCTGTATAAGTTGTACCATCTACTGGT
>NC_091386.1:4779892-4807392 GCF_038502225.1 Cherax quadricarinatus
GGTTCACAGTGGTCCTGGAGCATACAAGCTGAGGCTGGTTCACAGTGGTCCTGGAGCATACAAGCTGAGGCTGGTTCACAGTGGTCCTGGAGCATACAAGCTGAGGCTGGTTCACAGTGGTCCTGGAGCATACAAGCTGAGGCTGGTCCACAGTGGTCCTGTAGCATACAAGCTGAGGCTGGTTCACAGTGGTCCTGGAGCATACAAGCTGAGGCTGGTTCACAGTGGTCCTGGAGCATACAAGCTGAGGCTGGTCCACAGTGGTCCTGGAGCATACAAGCTGAGGCTGATCCACAGTGGTCCTGGAGCATACAAACTGAGGCTGGTTCACAGTGGTCCTGGAGCATACAAGCTGAGGCTGTTCCACAGTGGTCCTGGAGCATACAGGCTGAGGCTGGTCCACAGTGGTCCTGGAGCATACAAGCTGAGGCTGGTCCACAGTGGTCCTGAAGCATACAAGCTGAGGCTGGTTCACAGTGGTCCTGGAGCATACAAGCTGAGGCTGGTTCACAGTGGTCCTGGAGCATACAAGCTGAGGCTGGTTCACAGTGGTCCTGGAGCATGCAAGCTGAGGCTGGTCCACAGTGGTCCTGAAGCATACAAGCTGAGGCTGGTTCACAGTGGTCCTGGAGCATGCAAGCTGAGGCTGATCCACAGTGGTCCTGGAGCATACAAACTGAGGCTGGTTCACAGTGCTCCTGAAGCATACAAGCTGAGGCTGGTCCACAGTGGTCCTGGAGCATACAAGCTGAGGCTGGTTCACAGTGGTCCTGGAGCATACAAGCTGAGGCTGGTCCACAGGGGTCCTGGAGCATACAAGCTGAGGCTGGTTCACAGTGGTCCTGGAGCATACAAGCTGAGGCTGGTTCACAGTGGTCCTGGAGCATACAAGCTGAGGCTGGTCCACAGTGATCCTGGAGCATACAAGCTGAGGCAGGTTCACAGTGGTCCTGGAGCATACAAGCTGAGGATGGTCCACAGTAGTCCTGTAGCATACAAGCTGAGGCTGGTTCACAGTGGTCCTGGAGCATACAAGCTGAGGCTGGTCCACAGTGGTCCTGGAGCATACAAGCTGAGGCTGGTCCACAGTGGTCCTGGAGCATACAAGCTGAGGCTGGTCCACAGTGGTCCTGGAGCATACAAGCTGAGGCTGGTCCACAGTGGTCCTGGAGCATACAAGCTGAGGCTGGTCCACAGTGGTCCTGGAGCATACAAGCTGAGGCTGGTTCACAGTGGTCCTGGAGCATACAAGCTGAGGCTGGTCCACAGTGGTCCTGTAGCATACAAGCTGAGGCTGGTTCACAGTGGTCCTGGAGCATACAAGCTGAGGCTGGTTCACAGTGGTCCTGGAGCATACAAGCTGAGGCTGGTCCACAGTGGTCCTGGAGCATACAAGCTGAGGCTGGTTCACAGTGGTCCTGGAGCATACAAGCTGAGGCTGGTTCACAGTGGTCCTGGAGCATACAAGCTGAGGCTGGTTCACAGTGGTCCTGGAGCATACAAGCTGAGGCTGGTTCACAGTGGTCCTGGAGCATACAAGCTGAGGCTGGTCCACAGTGGTCCTGGAGCATACAAGCTGAGGCTGGTTCACAGTGGTCCTGAAGCATACAAGCTGAGGCTGGTTCACAGTGGTCCTGGAGCATACAAGCTGAGGCTGGTTCACAGTGGTCCTGGAGCATACAAGCTGAGGCTGGTTCACAGTGGTCCTGGAGCATACAAGCTGAGGCTGGTCCACAGTGGTCCTGTAGCATACAAGCTGAGGCTGGTACACAGTGGTCCTGGAGCATACAAGCTGAGGCTGGTTCACAGTGGTCCTGGAGCATACAAGCTGAGGCTGGTCCACAGTGGTCCTGGAGCATACAAGCTGAGGCTGATCCACAGTGGTCCTGGAGCATACAAACTGAGGCTGGTTCACAGTGGTCCTGGAGCATACAAGCTGAGGCTGGTCCACAGTGGTCCTGGAGCATACAGGCTGAGGCTGGTCCACAGTGGTCCTGGAGCATACAAGCTGAGGCTGGTCCACAGTGGTCCTGAAGCATTCAAGCTGAGGCTGGTTCACAGTGGTCCTGGAGCATACAAGCTGAGGCTGGTTCACAGTGGTCCTGGAGCATACAAGCTGAGGCTGGTTCACAGTGGTCCTGGAGCATGCAAGCTGAGGCTGGTCCACAGTGGTCCTGAAGCATACAAGCTGAGGCTGGTTCACAGTGGTCCTGGAGCATGCAAGCTGAGGCTGATCCACAGTGGTCCTGGAGCATACAAACTGAGGCTGGTTCACAGTGCTCCTGAAGCATACAAGCTGAGGCTGGTCCACAGTGGTCCTGGAGCATACAAGCTGAGGCTGGTTCACAGTGGTCCTGGAGCATACAAGCTGAGGCTGGTCCACAGGGGTCCTGGAGCATACAAGCTGAGGCTGGTTCACAGTGGTCCTGGAGCATACAAGCTGAGGCTGGTTCACAGTGGTCCTGGAGCATACAAGCTGAGGCTGGTCCACAGTGATCCTGGAGCATACAAGCTGAGGCTGGTTCACAGTGGTCCTGGAGCATACAAGCTGAGGCTGGTCCACAGTAGTCCTGTAGCATACAAGCTGAGGCTGGTTCACAGTGGTCCTGGAGCATACAAGCTGAGGCTGGTCCACAGTGGTCCTGGAGCATACAAGTTGAGGCTGGTCCACAGTGGTCCTGGAGCATACAAGCTGAGGCTGGTCCACAGTGGTCCTGGAGCATACAAGCTGAGGCTGGTCCACAGTGGTCCTGGAGCATACAAGCTGAGGCTGGTCCACAGTGGTCCTGGAGCATACAAGCTGAGGCTGGTTCACAGTGGTCCTGGAGCATACAAGCTGAGGCTGGTCCACAGTGGTCCTGTAGCATACAAGCTGAGGCTGGTTCACAGTGGTCCTGGAGCATACAAGCTGAGGCTGGTTCACAGTGGTCCTGGAGCATACAAGCTGAGGCTGGTCCACAGTGGTCCTGGAGCATACAAGCTGAGGCTGGTTCACAGTGGTCCTGGAGCATACAAGCTGAGGCTGGTTCACAGTGGTCCTGGAGCATACAAGCTGAGGCTGGTTCACAGTGGTCCTGGAGCATACAAGCTGAGGCTGGTTCACAGTGGTCCTGGAGCATACAAGCTGAGGCTGGTCCACAGTGGTCCTGGAGCATACAAGCTGAGGCTGGTTCACAGTGGTCCTGAAGCATACAAGCTGAGGCTGGTTCACAGTGGTCCTGGAGCATACAAGCTGAGGCTGGTTCACAGTGGTATTGGAGCATACAAGCTGAGGCTGGTTCACAGTGGTCCTGGAGCATACAAGCTGAGGCTGGTTCACAGTGGTCCTGGAGCATACAAGCTGAGGCTGGTTCACAGTGGTCCTGGAGCATACAAGCTGAGGCTGGTTCACAGTGGTCCTGGAGCATACAAGCTGAGGCTGGTCCACAGTGGTCCTGGAGCATACAAGCTGAGGCTGGTTCACAGTGCTCCTGGAGCATACAAGCTGAGGCTGGTCCACAGTGGTCCTGGAGCATACAAGCTGAGGCTGGTTCACAGTGGTCCTGGAGCATACAAGCTGAGGCTGGTTCACAGTGGTCCTTGAGCATACAAGCTGAGGCTGGTCCACAGTGGTCCTGGAGCATACAAGGTGAGGCTGGTTCACAGTGGTCCTGGAGCATACAAGCTGAGGCTGGTTCACAGTGGTCCTGGAGCATACAAGCTGAGGCTGGTTCACAGTGGTCCTGGAGCATACAAGCTGAGGCTGGTCCACAGTGGTCCTGGAGCATACAAGCTGAGGCTGGTTCAGTGGTCCTGGAGCATACAAGCTGAGGCTGGTCCACAGTGGTCCTGGAGCATACAAGCTGAGGCTGGTTCACAGTGGTCCTGGAGCATACAAGCTGAGGCTGGTTCACAGTGGTCCTGGAGCATACAAGCTGAGGCTGGTTCACAGTGGTCCTGGAGCATACAAGCTGAGGCTGGTTCACAGTGGTCCTGGAGCATACAAGCTGAGGCTGGTTCACAGTGGTCCTGTAGCATACAAGCTGAGGCTGGTTCACAGTGGTCCTGTAGCATACAAGCTGAGGCTGGTTCACAGTGGTCCTGGAGCATACAAGCTGAGGCTGGTTCACAGTGGTCCTGGAGCATACAAGCTGAGGCTGGTTCACAGTGGTCCTGGAGCATACAAGCTGAGGCTGGTTCACAGTGGTCCTGGAGCATACAAGCTGAGGCTGGTTCACAGTGGTCCTGTAGCATACAAGCTGAGGCTGGTTCGCAGTGGTCCTGTAGCATACAAGCTGAGGCTGGTTCACAGTGGTCCTGGAGCATACAAGCTGAGGCTGGTTCACAGTGGTCCTGGAGCATACAAGCTGAGGCTGGTTCACAGTGGTCCTGGAGCATACAAGCTGAGGCTGGTTCACAGTGGTCCTGTAGCATACAAGCTGAGGCTGGTTCACAGTGGTCCTGGAGCATACAAGCTAAGGCTGGTTCACAGTGGTCCTGGACCTGAACACTGACTGCAGGTGTGTTAAAGAAACACGTCCTAATGTTTCTACTCGTACCGGGGATCGAACCACTGACCTCAGTGTGCGAGGCGATTGCGCTACCAATCGAGCTGTGGGAGGTTATCCCGCTTAACTCACCCTCTGAGTGATAGCCTTCTTGATTCTGCAATTTGCAATGCCTGACATTGCATTTGTCGACGTGTGTTGAACAGGTGTGAGTTAGTATACTGTGGGAGGCGTTCGTAATGACAGGGAATCTGGGAGGTGTTCGTAATATACAGGGAATCTGGGTGGCGTTCGTAATATACAGGGAATCTGGGAGGCGTTCGTAATATACAGGGAATCTGGGAGGCGTTCGTAATATACAGGGAATCTGGGAGGCGTTTGTAATATACAGGGAATCTGGGAGGCGTTCGTAATATACAGGGAATCTGAGAGGCGTTCGTAATATACAGGGAATCTGAGAGGCGTTCGTAATATACAGGGAATCTGAGAGGCGTTCGTAATATACAGGGAATCTGGGAGGCGTTCGTAATATACAGGGAATCTGGGAGGCGTTCGTAATATACAGGGAATCTGGGAGGCGTTCGTAATATACAGGGAATCTGGGAGGCGTTCGTAATATACAGGGAATCTGGGAGGCGTTCGTAATATACAGGGAATTTCTGGCTTAGGATATTTTTGTGTTTAGTGATGGTATATGGTTGCGCGAGGGTTCGTAAGGTGAAGGAAAGGGGTTCGATCACCGGTCTGGAGGATCGTAAGGGTTAGATTCCTTGTTCCATTTCACATAGCATTAGCTAGGTACCCGAGTGTTGGTCTCCTTACACCTGCTGTCACTGTTCACCTAGCATTAGCTAGGTACCTGGGTGTTAGCCACCGTTCTTGTGTTGCCACTGTTCACCTAACAGTAGCTAGGTACCTGGGTGTTAGTACAGTGTTGTGGGTGGCATCCTGGGGAGGGCGGGACATATGTCCAAATCTCCTTTTACTCTGTGTTCCTTCACTTATCCGGCCACTCTTACACTATTCACTTATCCGGCCACTCTTCCCACGGTTAGTTTATCTGGCTACTTTTCTCACTTTTAACTTATCCGGCCACTGTTCGCTTATCCGGCAACTCTTCCCACTGTTCTCTTATCCGGCCACTCGTCACTTATCCGGCAACTCTTGCTACTGTTCGCTAATCCGGCCACTGGTATGGTCACTGGCTTACCCGACCGCTCTCCCAGCTGTGTAATTATTAAATCCCGGTGTTATTAAATCCCGGTATTAAATCCCGTCACTAAAATAGTGACGGGATTTAATACCTATTCCATATTATGGTCAACGCTATGAAAGTCACTATAAATCTCTCTCTCTCTCTCTCTCTCTCTCTCTCTCTCTCTCTCTCTCTCTCTCTCTCTCTCTCTCTCTCTCCCTCTCTGGAGAGTTTACCTGGAGAGAGTTCCGGGGGTCAACGCCCCCGCGGCCCGGTCTGTGACCAGGCCTCCTGGTGGATCAGAGCCTGATCAACCAGGCTGTTGCTGCTGGCTGCACGCAAACCAACGTACGAGCCACAGCCCGGCTGATCAGGAACTGACTTTAGGTGCTTGTCCAGTGCCAGCTTGAAGACTGCCAGGGGTCTGTTGGTAATCCCCCTTATGTGTGCTGGGAGGCAGTTGAACAGTCTCGGGCCCCTGACACTTATTGTATGGTCTCTTAACGTGCTAGTGATACCCCTGCTTTTCATTGGGGGGATGGTGCATCGTCTGCCAAGTCTTTTGCTTTCGTAGTGAGTGATTTTCGTGTGCAAGTTCGGTACTAGTCCCTCTAGGACTTTCCAGGTGTATATAATCATGTATCTCTCCCTCCTGCGTTCCAGGGAATACAGGTTTAGGAACCTCAAGCGCTCCCAGTAATTGAGGTGTTTTATCTCCGTTATGCGCGCCGTGAAGGTTCTCTGTACATTTTCTAGGTCGGCAATTTCACCTGCCTTGAAAGGTGCTGTTAGTGTGCAGCAATATTCCAGCCTAGATAGAACAAGTGACCTGAAGAGTGTCATCATGGGCTTGGCCTCCCTAGTTTTGAAGGTTCTCAGTATCCATCCTGCCATTTTTCTAGCAGATGGGGTTGATACAATGTTATGGTCCTTGAAGGTGAGATCCTCCGACATAATCACTCCCAGGTCTTTGACGTTGGTGTTTCGCTCTATTTTGTGGCCAGAATTTGTTTTGTACTCTGATGAAGATTTAATTTCCTCATGTTTACCATATCTGAGTAATTGAAATTTCTCATCGTTGAACTTCATATTGTTTTCTGCAGCCCACTGAAAGATTTGGTTGATGTCCGCCTGGAGCCTTGCAGTGTCTGCAATGGAAGACACTGTCTTGCAGATTCGGGTGTCATCTGCAAAGGAAGACACGGTGCTGTGGCTGACATCCTTGTCTATGTCGGATATGAGGATGAGGAACAAGATGGGAGCTAGTACTGTGCCTTGTGGAACAGAGCTTTTCACCGTAGCTGCCTCGGACTTTACTCTGTTGACGACTACTCTCTGTGTTCTGTTAGTGAGGAAATTATAGATCCATCGACCGACTTTTCCTGTTATTCCTTTAGCACGCATTTTGTGCGCTATTACGCCATGGTCACACTTGTCGAAGGCTTTTGCAAAGTCTGTATATATTACATCTGCATTCTTTTTGTCTTCTAGTGCATTTAGGACCTTGTCGTAGTGATCCAATATTTGAGACAGACAGGAGCGACCTGTTCTAAACCCATGTTGCCCTGGGTTGTGTAACTGATGGGTTTCTAGATGGGTGGTGATCTTGCTTCTTAGGACCCTTTCAAAGATTTTTATGATATGGGATGTTAGTGCTATCGGTCTGTAGTTCTTTGCTGTTGCTTTACTGCCCCCTTTGTGGAGTGGGGCTATGTCTGTTGTTTTTAGTAACTGTGGGACGACCCCCGTGTCCATGCTCCCTCTCCATAGGATGGAAAAGGCTCGTGATAGGGGCTTCTTGCAGTTCTTGATGAACACAGAGTTCCATGAGTCTGGCCCTGCAAATGACTCACGGCTCAAGCGAAACACCTGTGTGGAGGATTTTAGTGCCATTATGAATACAATGCTTGTCACAGACCGGACCGCGGGGGGCGTTGACTCCCTGGAACCTTCTCCAAAGACCCCCATTGGTCTCTATGGGTACTCATCTCTCTGGCTTGACAGGTCAGACCCCCAGCAGCCGCCGGTCTGAGATGGGGTCTTCCATGTCGGCTTAGTTCCCACTAGCCTGTAATACACCGGGTTACAAGTTATCACGATACGTGGAGGTCATGTCAGGTGAGACATTTATTACCTTTGGGCGAACCCTTGTCATGGCTTCGATGTTTAGGTGTCACGCACCTAGCGCATTTAGCACACAAACTGAGGTCTGGGGATCGATCCTCCGGCATGGCTGGAAAGCATTAGGACGTGTTTCCTTAAGACACCCATCAGTAAAATAGGTACCTGGGTGTTAGTGGACTGGTATGGGTCGCATCCCGGGGACAAAACTGACTTAATTTGCGGGAAATGCTCAGCATAACAAGCGGCTTTCTATATAGTAGTATGTCATTGATGTCAGCTATGGTCTGTATACCTTGTACATGTACTGGTAGAAATAAAGATTATTATTATTATTATTATTATTATTATTATTATTATTATTATTATTATTATTATTATTATTATTAGTCCTATTTGCCTGACATCTACCCTAGGCACTGCAGTGATTATGGGCTGATGTCAGTTTGAATAGTGACTTCCCTGGCTCATTGTAGCAGGAGCCCTTGACGTTACTGCGTTGTTGAAGCCAGTATTGATGTCTTCACGTCTTTCTTCACATTGTCACCTGACTAAGTGGGTAAATTTATTCAGGTATACACAAATACAATTACATCACTTATCCACAAGTTCAACTTGTGATTTATATCTGTGGATAATGTCCACAGAAAGGAGAGAGTTCTCCTTAATGATCGTTCGTACGCGAATAAGCGACACGTACAATAAATGATTAGCCACAAATATTAGAATACTATGCTGTAAGGGATAATTACTCCCTCACTAATGTGATCGTAATTATTCATGGTAGGGAGAGTAATTCTTCCTGGAGATTGTAGCCGCACGACTCGAGTTTTACGAAATAAACATGGATATGACCGTGAATTTTCTGGGTTTCAATGCAGCGTGCCCCAGTGCCGACAGTCACTTGTCACATCAGTCGAATTCGCAGTCACAGTCTGCTTGTTGCACCTCTCCTTCAGAGTGCAGACACTGTACTTCCCATCTCCAGGACTCAAGTCCTGTCAGCCAGCTTCCCTGAATCACTTCATAAATGTTACTTTGTTCACACTCCAACAGCACGTCAAGTATTAAAAACAATTTGCCTCCATTCACTCCTATCAAATACGCTCATGCATGCTTGCTGGAAGTCCAAGCCCCTCGCACACAAAACCTTTACCCCCTCCCTCCAACCTTTCTTAGGCCAACCCCTACCCAGCCTTCCCTCCACTACAGATTTATACACTCTCGAAGTCATTCCATTTTGTTCCATTCTCTCTACATGTCTAAACCACCTCAACAACCCCTCCTCAGCCCTCGAACTGAAACATTGTATCTACGTCCACAGCAGGACTCGAACCTGCAAACTGTGTATCAGAGTCCACAGTACTTTACCACAGAGCCAGACCCCAGATAAGTATGAGCACCTAACTGTAGCTAGACAATGATACCCCATACCCCGGAGCACCAGGCTTGTGTGTGTGTGTGTAATATTGATGATTAATATACTTCCATACTCCCACCCACGCCCATGTACACACCCACCCACACGCCCACCCACATGCCCACGCCCACATATTCCTCAACACTTGAGCACGCAGAACCACCCATCGTCATTACCCCTTAACTAGTTAACTATATAATTGCATTCCTGGGCACTCCCACGCCCATACCCACGCCCATACCCACGCCCACATACCAACACCCACACCCTCAATCTAAGAAGTCACGAGCAACTTCAACTCACCCACATCCACTGACTCAATCAATTGGAAATTCACTCGACAATTGATCAAGCCTTGATCCACCAGGACCCCTAGTCTGGGACCAAGCTGTGGGGGCGCGTAGACCCCCCAAAAATACTTCAGATAGACACTTGGTCTGGGACCAAGTTGTGGGGGCGCTGACTCCCCCAAAACACTTTAGACCCCTGATCTTGGACCTAGCTGTTGGGGGAAGGGGTATTGACAGCCAGGGGTCTTGAAGACAGTCATGGGTCTTGAAGACAGTCATGGGTCTTGAAGACAGTCATGGGGCTTGAAGACAGTCATGGGGCTTGAAGACAGTCATGGGTCTTGAAGACAGTCATGGGTCTTGAAGACAGTCAGGGGTCTTGAAGACAGTCAGGAGTCTTGAAGACAGTCATGGGTCTTGAAGACAGTCATGGGTCTTGAAGACAGTCATGGGTCTTGAAGACAGTCAGGAGTCTTGAAGACAGTCATGGGTCTTGAAGACAGTCATGGGTCTTGAAGACAGTCATGGGTCTTGAAGACAGTCATGGGGCTTGAAGACAGTCATGGGTCTTGAAGACAGTCATGGGTCTTGAAGACAGTCATGGTCTTGAAGACAGTCAGGAGTCTTGAAGACAGTCATGGGTCTCGAAGACAGTCAGGGGTCTTGAAGACAGTCATGGGTCTTGAAGACAGCCAGGGGTCTTGAAGACAGTCATGGGTCTTGAAGACAGTCAGGGGTCTTGAAGACAGTCATGGGTCTTGAAGACAATCAGGAGCCTTGAAGACAGTCATGGGTCTCGAAGACAGTCATGGGGCTTGAAGACAGTCATGGGTCTTGAAGACAGTCATGGGGTCTTGAAGACAGTCAGGGGTCTTGAAGCCAGCCAGGGGTCTTGAAGACAGCCAGGGGTCTTGAAGACAGTCAGGGGTCTTGAAGACAGCCAGGGGTCTATTAGTAATCCCCCTTATGTATGCTGGAAGGCAGCTGAATATTCTTGGGCCCCTGACACTTACTGTGTCGTCTCTTAGAAGAGGTGACATAATAACAATATATAAGGTCATAAAAGGGGGAGATACGATAACAACGTAGAAAATAATGAAAAATACAACAAAGATTTTTAGTGGCCCACCATTCTTGAGAGAATAGTAGACTAGTGGAATGACTTAGAAGAGGGAATAGTAAGTGTTATAACTATTGGTAGTCTTGTATTTACCATGAACAAGTTACTGAAGATAGTACACTATCGGCACTACTGTGAGAATGTATCTACCAGTGGGTAACTACACGCTTTGGCTAAGTGCCGGGCCCAGGAGCTAGTTCTCAACCACCCACAAGTATATCTCTGAGTACATACGTAAACTCACCCACAAACACTAACATCCCAGTACAAACACACACTCTACCACCCACA
This sequence comes from Cherax quadricarinatus, assembly GCF_038502225.1. NCBI lineage: Eukaryota > Metazoa > Arthropoda > Malacostraca > Decapoda > Parastacidae > Cherax > Cherax quadricarinatus. The sequence continues at coordinate 4,790,817 of NC_091386.1, forward strand.
AACACTAACATCCCAGTACAAGCACGCACTCTGCCACCCACAAACACAACATCCCAGTACAAACACACACTCTACCACCCACAAACACTAACATCCCAGTACAAGCACGCACTCTACCACCCACACACAAAACATCCCAGTACAAACACACACTCTACCACCCACAAACACAATATCCCAGTACAAACACACACTCTACCACCCACAAACACAACATCCCAGTACAAACACACACTCTACCACCCACACACAAAACATCCCAGTACAAACACACACTCTACCACTCACAAACACAACATCCCAGTACAAACACACACTCTACCACCCACAAACACAACATCCCAGTACAAACACACACTCTACCACCCACAAACACAACATCCCAGTACAAACACACACTCTATCACCCACAAACACAACATCCCAGTACAAACACACACTCTACCACCCACAAACACAACATCCCAGTACAAACACACACTCTACCACCCACACACACAACATCCCAGTACAAACACACACTCTACCACCCACAAACACAACATCTCAGTACAAACACACACTCTACCACCCACACACACAACATCCCAGTACAAACACACACTCTACCACCCACAAACACAACATCCCAGTACAAACACACACTCTACCACCCACAAACACAACATCCCAGTACAAACACACACTCTACCACCCACAAACACAACATCCCAGTACAAACACACACTCTACAACCCACAAACACAACATCCCAGTACAAACACACACTCTACCACCCACACACACAACATCCCAGTACAAACACACACTCTACCACCCACAAACACAACATCCCAGTACAAACACACACTCTACCACCCACAAACACAACATCCCAGTACAAACACACACTCTACCACCCACAAACACAACATCCCAATACAAACACACACTCTACCACCCACACACACAACATCCCAGTACAAACACACACTCTACCACCCACAAACACAACATCCCAGTACAAACACACACTCTACCACCCACAAACACAACATCCCAGTACAAACACACACTCTACCACCCACAAACACAACATCCCAGTACAAACACACACTCTACCACCCACAAACACAACATCCCAGTACAAGCACACACTCTGTCACCCACACACACAACATCCCAGTACAAACACACACTCTACCACCCACAAACACAACATCCCAGTACAAACACACACTCTACCACCCACAAACACAACATCCCAGTACAAACACACACTCTACCACCCACAAACACAACATCCCAGTACAAGCACACACTCTACCACCCACAGACACAACATCCCAGTACAAGCACACACTCTACCTCCCACACACACAACATCCCAGTACAAGCACACACTCTGCCACCCACACACACAACATCCCAGTACAAACACACACTCTACCACCCACAAACACAACATCCCAGTACAAACACACACTCTACCACCCACAAACACAACATCCCAGTACAAGCACACACTCTACCACCCACAGACACAACATCCCAGTACAAGCACACACTCTACCACCCACAAACACAACATCCCAGTACAAGCACACACTCTACCACCCACAGACACAACATCCCAGTACAAGCACACACTCTACCACCCACAGACACAACATCCCAGTACAAACACACACTCTACCTCCCACACACACAACATCCCAGTACAAGCACACACTCTGCCACCCACAGACACAACATCCCAGTACAAACACACACTCTACCACCCACAGACACAACATCCCAGTACAAACACACACTCTACCACCCACAGACACAACATCCCAGTACAAACACACACTCTACCACCCACAGACACAACATCCCAGTACAAACACACACTCTACCTCCCACACACACAACATCCCAATACAAACACACTCTACCACCCACAGACACAACATCCCAGTACAAACACACACTCTACCACCCACAGACACAACATCCCAGTACAAACACACACTCTACCTCCCACACACACAACATCCCAATACAAACACACTCTACCACCCACAGACACAACATCCCAGTACAAACACACACTCTACCACCCACAGACACAACATCCCAGTACAAACACACACTCTACCACCCACAGACACAACATCCCAGTACAAACACACACTCTACCACCCACAGACACAACATCCCAGTACAAACACACACTCTACCACCCACAGACACAACATCCCAGTACAAACACACACTCTACCACCCACAGACACAACATCCCAGTACAAACACACACTCTACCACCCACAGACACAACATCCCAGTACAAACACACACTCTACCTCCCACACACACAACATCCCAATACAAACACACTCTACCACCCACAGACACAACATCCCAGTACAAACACACACTCTACCACCCACAGACACAACATCCCAGTACAAACACACACTCTACCTCCCACACACACAACATCCCAATACAAACACACTCTACCTCCCACACACACAACATCCCAGTACAAACACACACTCTACCACCCACAAACACAACATCCCAGTACAAACACACACTCTACCACCCACAAACACAACATCCCAGTACAAACACACACTCTACCTCCCACACACACAACATCCCAATACAAACACACTCTACCTCCCACACACACAACATCCCAGTACAAACACACACTCTACCACCCACAAACACAACATCCCAGTACAAACACACACTCTACCACCCACAAACACAACATCCCAGTACAAACACACACTCTACCACCCACAGACACAACATCCCAGTACAAACACACTACCATCCACTCACACACACAGCCAGACACTTATAAGATACAGTCTGCCAGAAGTAGACAGGGTACAGCTATAATACTCACAAACTGAAATAGATAGTCACGTGAGTCGTGACGTACACAGACTGATAGATTACCTCGCACTATATATATATACCCCTCACACAGTGCGCTATCTATTATGCTTTTATTGTTGTTGCCTCTAAAATGAGCAGATGAGCCAGAGGGAGCTTAGGAAGCACTTTTTCAGCCCTAAGATGATGAGTGGAAGGCACTAAATTAAGAGGTGGTGGAGGCAAGTGCAATACACAGTTTCAGGAGTAGGTATGAGGGGTCCCTGGAAGCCAGGAGTCTTGCGATGGGGTATTGTAATGGTTAGTAGTATTGTAATGGTTAGAATGTACATTCTACAAGATTGATGGACTGAACACATCGACTCCAGGTTGAGGGACTGATTACCTCATTCTCCTCCTCTCCTTACGCCTTCCTCTTTGTATTGGACTGATGAAGCCACTGTGTGGCGAATCGTTTCCTGAATAAAGATTCCCATATGCTGCATAAGTGTCTCAATCTTCAACTTGTCGGTTTTTCAAACCATTCATCACAATGTAGAACTTAGCCATACAGATTGCGAAAAGGACTTGGGGGTTATGGTAAGCAGCAACCTTAAACCAAGACAGCAATGCCTAAGCGTACGTAATAAGGCAAATAGATTACTGGGATTTATATCAAGAAGTGTAAGCAACAGAAGTCCAGAGGTCATACTGCAGCTTTATACATCATTAGTAAGGCCTCACCTAGATTATGCAGCTCAATTCTGGTCTCCATATTACAGAATGGACATAAATTCGTTAGAAAACATTCAGCGTAGGATGACTAAATTAATACATAGCATTAGAAATCTTCCTTATGAAGAAAGATTGAAGACTCTTAAGTTACATTCACTTGTTAGACGAAGAATGAGGGGAGACCTGATCGAAGTGTATAAGTGGAAGATAGGTATTAATAGGGGGGATATTAACAAGGTCTTGAGGATATCTCTCCAAGAGAGAACCCGCAGTAATGGATTTAAATTAGATAAGTTTAGATTTAGAAAGGACATAGGAAAGTATTGGTTTGGAAATAGGGTAGTTGATGAGTGGAACAGTCTACCTAGTTGGGTTATTGAGGCTAGGACTTTGGGTAGTTTCAAATTTAGGTTGGATAAGTACATGAGTGGGAGGGGTTGGATTTGAGTGGGACTTGCACATCGGAGCTTATTTCTTGGGTGGCATTGAAAATTGGGTTGGGCAAATGTTTTGTTAGTGGGATGAATTGTAAAGGACCTGCCTAGTATGGGCCAATAGGCCTTCTGCAGTGTTCCTCCTTTCTTATGTTCTTATGTTCTTAAAACTGTCATATTGATAGCTCTCTTCGTTACCCCAGTCAACAGATGATAAGTGTTCTCTAAGTCCATCGTAATCTGCTAAGCGAAAATCTGGGACTGTTACTGAGTTATCGCTACTATCGTACTTCCATTCAATGCTAAATGTAATTGATTTGTGGTCGCTAGCACCCAGTTCCTCTGAAATTTCTAAATTATTAACAAGGGATTCATTGTTTGCCATAACTAAGTCAAGCAGGTTATTACCCCTTGTAGGTTCTGTCACAAACTGCTTCAAAAAACAATCCTGAACTACTAAGAAGTCGTATGATTCTAAATTCCCAGTCAAGAAATTCCAATCAACATGACTAAAGTTAAAGTCTCCTAGAATTACTACATTATCGTGCCTTGTGGCCTTAACAATTTCCTCCCATAGTAGTTTCCCTTGGTCCCTATCTAAGTTTGGGGGACGGTATATCACTCCTAAAATCAGTTTTTCATGCCCCTCTGAAAATTCTATCCAAACAGACTCTGTATGTGTTACTTCAGACTTAATACCCGTTTTTATGCAACAGTTCAAGCGATCTCGGACATACAATGCCACCCCACCCCCCCTCCCAATATTTCTATCTTCTTGGAACAATTTAAAACCCTGAATATGACATTCCGCAGGCATGTCCCGACTTTTTTAATTAAACCACGTCTCAGCTAAGGCAAATACATCAATGTTACCTACACTAGCAACTAATCTCAACTCGTCCATCTTATTCCTAGCACTACGGCAATTAGCATAATAAACATTGAAAGACTCTCCTTTCTCTTTACCCTTCCTGCTCATTTCTATTTTTCTACTAAACCTATTACTGTCCTTATCACCCAAGGTCCCTGGCTTTTCAATATCTATCTCGTTCTTATTATTATTAGTTCTCCTAGAACTCGTAATATTACTACACTGGGACTTCACTGTTTTCCTGCCAAAACCCATACCACTAACTATTCCTAGTTTAAAGTCCTAACTGCTCCCTCCACTGCAGTTGCCAGTGCTCCCACCCCAGACCTAGATAAGTGAACCCCATCCCTAGCATACATGTCATTTCTGCCATAGAAGAGGTCCCAGTTGTCAATGAATGTTACCGCAGTTTCCTTACAGTATTTGTCCAGCCAGCAATTGACACCAATTGCCCTGGACAACCATTCATTTCCAACTCCCCTCCTTGGCAAAATACCACATATGAGAGGGTTCCCACCCTTGCTTCTAATTATTTCTATTGCTGACCTATACCTGCTAATCAGGTCTTCACTCCTACGTCTGCCAACATCGTTGCCTCCAGCACTGAGACAGATAATAGGATTGCTCCCATTACCTGTCATGATGTCATCCAGACGGCTAACAATATCCTCCATCCCAGCCCCAGGAAAGCAAACTCTCTGTCTCCTACTCCTGTCCTTCAAGCAGAACGCCCTATCCATATACCTAACTTGGCTATCCCCAACAACAACAATATTCGTACCTTCCTTAATGTCTTTCGTGACGTTCCCAGTATTCGACTCACATTCGTCGGGTAGCACTGAGAACGTATTGAATGTTTCCACAACAGTTTCCACGGCAGTCTCTTTCTTCTTCATCGTTTCTACCTTTCCATTCGTCTTCTTGATCGTCAACTTCTTTCCCTGCTGTCCAGCCACTGACCAGTTTCCCTTCTTGACCTGAGGACTCAAAACAGGAGGACTACTCCGAATCTTTTTGTTTTCCTCGGTCAGTCGCCGAATTTCCATATTCGCCAACCTCAATTCTTCCTTAAGCTGTTGGTAAAGTTGCTCGATGGAGGGCATCTTGCTTCAATTCTAGAGAGCGCGCAAACAGGTCTTCACAGAGCCAAGTACACTTGAACACTGCGCAAAAGCCAACTCAATCAGGAGCTACTGCGCAGCACGTCCGCACAGCCCAATAGCGATGCGAACACTGTTGGTGTTGCAGGTGGTGTTATAACATGTGTTGGTGTTACAGGTGGTGTTATAACATGTGTTGGTGTTACAGGTGGTGTTATAACATGTGTTGGTGTTATAGGTGGTGTTATAACGTGTGTTGGTGTTACAGGTGGTGTTATAACATGTGTTGGTGTTACAGGTGGTGTTATAACATGTGTTGGTGTTACAGGTGGTGTTATAACATGTGTTGGTGTTACAGGTGGTGTTATAACGTGTGTTGGTATTACAGGTGGTGTTATAACGTGTTGGTGTTACAGGTGGTGTTATAACGTGTTGGCGTTACAGGTGGTATTATAACATGTGTTGGTGTTACAGGTGGTGTTATAACATATGTTGGTATTACAGGTGGTGTTATAACGTGTTGGTGTTACAGGTGGTGTTATAACGTGTTGGTGTTACAGGTGGTGTTATAACGTGTTGGTGTTACAGGTGGTGTTATAACGTGTTGGTGTTACAGGTGGTGTTATAACGTGTTGGTGTTACAGGTGGTATTATAACATGTGTTGGTGTTACAGGTGGTGTTATAACATATGTTGGTATTACACGTGGTGTTATAACGTGTTGGTGTTACAGGTGGTGTTATAACGTGTTGGTGTTACAGGTGATGTTATAACGTGTTGGTGTTATAGGTGGTGTTATAACGTGTTGGTGTTACAGGTGGTGTTATAACGTGTTGGTGTTACAGGTGGTGTTATAACGTGTTGGTGTTACAGGTGGTATTATAACGTGTTGGTGTTACAGGTGGTGTTATAACATATGTTGGTATTACAGGTGGTGTTATAACGTGTTGGTATTACAGGTGGTGTTATAACGTGTTGGTGTTACAGGTGGTGTTATAACGTGTTGGTGTTACAGGTGGTATTATAACATTCGTTGGTGTTACAGGTGGTATTATAACATCTGTTGGTGTTACAGGTGGTGTTATAACGTGTTGGTGTTACAGGTGGTGTTATTAACTTGTGTTAGTGTTACAGGTGGTGGTATTAACTCGCCTTAGTGTTACAGACGAATCTATGAATGTATACGTCGTGTTGGTGTTACGGATGGTGTTATAACACAAGTTATTGTTATTACAGGTGGTGTCAGGATGACAGGAGCTGAGGGACTGGTGTGGAAGTGGATAGGTGCCGGAACCTCACCTGTGGACTGGTGTGAGGGTAACTACACTGTAACTCCCCACATAGCCGAGTTCGTTAACACTATCACCAACATAGTGTTCCTGGTTGTTCCTGCCGCCTCTACGAAGCTCTGGTTGAGTTACGCCAGACACGTCTCCCGGGGGATACATATCATTTGGTTCTTTTATGTGGTCATAGGCCTATCTTCGGCCTATTTCCACGCTACCTTATCGCTTTTAGGCCAGCTACTGGATGAGTTGTCAATATTGTGGGTGTTGATGGTGTCTTATACACTATTCACGCCTGTTATGTACCGTCCTAAGTTCCTGCGTAGTAATCAACGGTTATACGCGGCTTGTATGGTAGCATTATCCGTGCTGATCACTGCCTCGGCGTTCGTGCAGCCTGCTATCAACGCCTACGCTTTGTTTATTGTAGGCCTACCCGCTGTGGCTATGCTGGTAGTGGAAATGCGGGTCATGAAGGATACCAGCGTCGTCCGTTTATCTAAAATTACCCTAGCGGCACTAATCCTAGCTGCTACGTGCTGGGTCTGCGACCGTTTCCTGTGTGCTATGTGGCAGGCCCTAGACCTGACCGTCCTGCACGGCCTGTGGCATGTGTTAATCTTTATCACGGCCTACAGTATGCAGGTTCTATTCTGCTATCTCCACGCTGTACAGGATGTACCCGAGTCTCGTCCTGAGCTGCGATACTGGCCAAGGCGCACCTGGGCCCTTCCCTATGTGTTCTGTCCGGCACCTACCCACCAGAAGACGCCCTGACCTGCACCTGACGTCTCGTCTACACCTAACGCTTCACCTACCTAGCGACGATCTGTCCCCAGTTTTATTACTTAATTACCCAGATTAGCGGACGGAGTATTAAGCCTTCACCTCTCGTTCTTCATAAATAATAATAATAATAATAATAATAATAATAATAATAATAATAATAATAATAATAATAATAATAATAATAATAATTAATAATAATAATTATAATAATCATAATATGGTGCTATACAATACAAACCTTCAATACACTGCTAAGAGGCTTTTCTTCCAAGGGGCTGGATGATCATGCGGATTTAGCGATTTATGGAAGAGAACGGAGGGATAAAATCCAGTTAATCCGGATTTATAATCCAAAACGTGTGACTGATCCAGATTTATAGTATGTGAAGATTACAGTGAGAGGTGTATATCTCAGTGTATATACACTGAGTGGTGTATATCTCAGTGTATATACACTGAGTGGTGTATATCTCAGTGTATATACACTGAGTGATGTATATCTCAGTGTATATACACTGAGTGGTGTATATCTCAGTGTATATACACTGAGTGGTGTATATCTCAGTGTATATACACTGAGTGGTGTATATCTCAGTGTATATACACTGAGTGGTGTATATCTCAGTGTATATACACTGAGTGGTGTATATCTCAGTGTATATACACTGAGTGGTGTATATCTCAGTGTATATACACTGAAAGGTATATCTCAGTGTATATACACTGAGTGATGTATATCTCAGTGTATATACACTGAAAGGTATACCTCAGTGTATATACACTGAAAGGTATACCTCAGTGTATATACACTGAAAGGTATACCTCAGTGTATATACACTGAGAGGTGTATACACTCATTAACCAGCCAACCTTAACAACCCTCGTGTAGTAGATAGACTTTAAACCCCCACTAACTTGAGACATGTACAAACATGAATTAGACATGTGTACAACATCTTAATACATTGTGAAATGTTTATCCATCCAGGTCAGTGTAGAGCTTTATCAAGTTATGTTACACTCAGTGTAGAGCTTTATCAAGTTATGTTACACTCAGTGTAGAGCTTTATCAAGTTATGTTACACTCAGTGTAGAGCTTTATCAAGTTATGTTACACTCAGTGTAGAGCTTTATCAAGTTATGTTTCACTCAGTGTAGAGCTTTATCAAGTTATGTTACACTCAGTGTAGAGCTTTATCAAGTTATGTTACACTCAGTGTAGAGCTTTATCAAGTTATGTTTCACTCAGTGTAGAGCTTTATCAAGTTATGTTACACTCAGTGTAGAGCTTTATCAAGTTATGTTTCACTCAGTGTAGAGGTTTATCAAGTTATGTTACACTCAGTGTAGAGCTTTATCAAGTTATGTTTCACTCAGTGTAGAGCTTTATCAAGTTGTGTTACACTCAGTGTAGAGCTTTATCAAGTTATGTTACACTCAGTGTAGAGCTTTATCAAGTTATGTTACACTCAGTGTAGAGCTTTATCAAGTTATGTTACACTCAGTGTAGAGCTTTATCAAGTTATGTTTCACTCAGTGTAGAGCTTTATCAAGTTATGTTACACTCAGTGTAGAGCTTTATCAAGTTATGTTTCACTCAGTGTAGAGCTTTATCAAGTTATGTTACACTCAGTGTAGAGCTTTATCAAGTTATGTTACACTCAGTGTAGAGCTTTATCAAGTTATGTTACACTCAGTGTAGAGCTTTATCAAGTTATGTTACACTCAGTGTAGAGCTTTATCAAGTTATGTTACACTCAGTGTAGAGCTTTATCAAGTTATGTTACACTCAGTGTAGAGCTTTATCAAGTTATGTTACACTCAATGTAGAGCTTTATCAAGTTATGTTACACTCAGTGTAGAGCTTTATCAAGTTACGTTACACTCAGTGTAGAGCTTTATCAAGTTACGTTACACTCAGTGTAGAGCTTTATCAAGTTAGGTTACACTCAGTGTAGAGCTTTATCAAGTTATGTTTCACTCTGTGTAGAGCTTTATCAAGTTACGTTACACTCAGTGTAGAGCTTTATCAAGTTATGTTACACTCAGTGTAGAGCTTTATCAAGTTATGTTTCACTCTGTGTAGAGCTTTATCAAGTTATGTTACACTCAGTGTAGAGCTTTATCAAGTTACGTTACACTCAGTGTAGAGCTTTATCAAGTTAGGTTAAATCACGGTAGTTAGCACAGCAGTTCCCGACTTAATAAAACACATCCTACCTATATACATAGCTAAATGATGTAAGGTTAGATAATAATATAGAGGTAAATGGCTTAATTTCAGCTATTAATGATATTGGCAGTATAATGTTAAGTGAAATATAAAATATATACGTAAATACCCCTTGCGTTCCGCACATGGGACGGAACACATACCGACTAGTGTATATCTATAATACATATTTCTCAAGGTATGTACATTGAGAAATGTACATCTCTCAGTGCAAACACCAATATACACCAGTCATTGTATATACACATGTAAATTTCTCAGTGTATATATATATATATATATATATATATATATATATATATATATATATATATATATATATATATATATATATATATATATATATATATATATATATATATATATATATATATATATATATATATATATATAGAGTCTCATTCAGTAGATAGGCGTCAAACCCAGCACTTTCAACCCTCCGAGGGGCTCAGACTGTAGCTCTCCACTTCCTCGGATCAAACATGGTCACATTCCCCAGCCTCTATAATCTTAAGGACGATTATATTACTTATAATTCCGTTCAATAAATTATTTTGCACTATAATTTGTATTATTTTGTGTTTGTGATCCAGGAAATTATAGGTGCCATCCGTTTCCTCGGATCAAACCTCTGAATACCTATTAATCCCCAGCGTTGTATGACTCATAAGGGTTTAGTGTTTTACTCTCATGTCTTTATTTATTATTAATTATTATATGATTATTAATTATTATTGTTAATTATTATTATTAATAATTATTGTTAATTATTATTAATAATTATTATTGTTAATTATTATTAATAATTATTATTGTTAATTATTATTAATAATTATTATTATTAATTATTATTAATAATTAATAATAATACTTATTATTAATTATTAATAATAATTGTTAATTATTATTATTAATTATTATTGTTAATTATTATTAATAATTATTATTAATAATTATTATTAATAATTATTATTGTTAATTATTATTAATAATTATTATTGTAATTATTATTAATAATTATTATTGTTAATTATTATTAATAATTATTATTGTTAATTATTATTAATAATAATTATTGTTAATTATTATTGCTAATTATTATTAATAATTATTATTGTTAATTATTATTATTAATAACTATTGTTAATTATTATTAATAATTATTATTGTTAATTATTATTAATAATTATTATTGTTAATTATTATTAATAATTATTATTGTTAATTATTATTAATAATTATTATTGTTAATTATTATTAATAGTTATTATTGTTAATTATTATTAATAATTATTATTGTTAATTATTATTAATAATTATTATTGTTAATTATTATTAATAATTATTAATTATTATTATTAATTATTATTGTTAATCATTATTATTATTAATTTTTGTTATTAATTATTATTATTATTATTATTATTATTATAATTATTATTATTATTATTATTATTATTATTATTATTATAATTATTATTATTATTATTATTATTATTATTATTATTATAATTATTATTATTATTATTATTATTATTATTATTATTATTATTATAAATATAGTAAAGAGTATAAATCTTGATAAATATTTATTAGGCCTGAGGTTGCTGCCATCTGCAGCTCACAAGACTGCCATCCCCACGAGGCCCTTTGAGGCGGGGTAGATGGCAGACCAGAGAGGCCTAGCTTCTCCCTACGAGCCCCGTGAGGGCGGGGAATGTGGCTAGGCCTAGGGACACTTGGTCCCAAAGATGATGAGGGGGTATTTGTACCTCCTCCCATGGGAGACTTAGTAAGTAAGTTTATTTAGGTATACTTAGTAAGTAAGTAAGTTTATTTAGGTATACACAAATACAGTTATATAGAATTATCATACATAGCAGCATATGTGTAGAGAACCTTAGGTCTGGAGATACTCCCCAGAGAGGGAGTCAAGGCCGGGTCACCACTACTTAAAAAAGACCCGGACCGGGAGAATACCGGCGAATAAAAATAAATAAATATTTATTGTTTTAATATGTATTGTAATAATGATATATTAATACATTTTAAGAGTGCCAACAGGAGTGGCACTGCCGTCAGATACGATGGCACCATGGTATCGTGGCACTGTGCCACCATGGCATCGTGGCACTGTGCCACCATGGCATCGTGGCACCATGGTATCGTGGCACTGTGCCACCATGGCATCGTGGCACTGTGCCACCATGGCATCGTGGCACCATGGTATCGTGGCACAGTGCCACCATGGCATCGTGGCACCATGGTATCGTGGCACTGTGCCACCATGGCATCGTGGCACTGTGGCACCATGGCATCGTGGCACTGTGCCACCATGTCATCGTGGCACTGTGCCACCATGGCATCGTGGCACTGTGCCACCATGGCATCGTGGCACTGTGCCACCATGACATCGTGGCACTGTGCCACCATGGCATCGTGGCACTGTGCCACCATGGCATCGTGGCACTGTGCCACCATGACATCGTGGCACTGTGCCACCATGGCATCATAGGGGAAGGAATACACATTATCTTGATTGTTATTATTACCATTATTATCACTATAATTAGCATTATTATTACTCAAATTAACAGGGTCACACGCTTTGCTTAAACTGAAAAAAGTACAAACTAACAGGTGGGTCATACAAGGTCAGGCAGGTGGGTCATACAAGGTCAGGCATGTGGGTCATACAAGGTCAGGCAGGTGGGTCATACAAGGTCAGGAAGGTGGGTCATACAAGGTCAGGCAGGTGGGTCATACAAGGTCAGGCAGGTGGGTCATACAAGGTCAGGCAGGTGGGTCATACAAGGTCAGGCAGGTGGGTCATACAAGGTCAGGCAGGTGGGTCATACAAGGTCAGGCAGGTGGGTCATACAAGGTCAGGCAGGTGGGTCATACAAGGTCAGGCATGTGGGTCATACAAGGTCAGGCAGGTGGGTCATACAAGGTCAGGCAGGTGGGTCATACAAGGTCAGGTAGGTGGGTCATACAAGGTCAGGCATGTGGGTCATACAAGGTCAGGCAGGTGGGTCATACAAGGTCAGGCAGGTGGGTCATACAAGGTCAGGTAGGTGGGTCATACAAGGACAGGCAGGTGGGTCATACAAGGTCAGGCAGGTGGGTCATACAAGGTCAGGTAGGTGGGTCATACAAGGTCAGGCATGTGGGTCATACAAGGTCAGGCAGGTGGGTCATACAAGGTCAGGTAGGTGGGTCATACAAGGTCAGGCAGGTGGGTCATACAAGGTCAGGCAGGTGGGTCATACAAGGTCAGGCAGGTAGGTCATACAAGGTCAGGCATGTGGGTCATACAAGGTCAGGCAGGTGGGTCATACAAGGTCAGGCAGGTGGGTCATACAAGGTCAGGCAGGTGGGTCATATAAGGTCAGGCAGGTGGGTCATACAAGATCAGGTAGGTGGGTCATACAAGGTCAGGCATGTGGGTCATACAAGGTCAGGCAGGTGGGTCATACAAGGTCAGGTAGGTGGGTCATACAAGGTCAGGCAGGTGGGTCATACAAGGTCAGGCAGGTGGGTCATACAAGGTCAGGCATGTGAGGCACCAAGTATATTAGAGAAATAATCTGTACAGCCTACCACAGTAGACCTCAGCAAGGACCAGGGGGACCTCAACACGCGTCGTCAGGACTGAAGACAGTTGCTGTGCCATGCTTCCTGTGACCTGTATGTGACCTGACCTCGCTGCTGGGTGCACATACCGGCTACTGATTGATGATGGAATCAATCTATCAACCTTGGAGAAATTGTGTGAGGTGGTCAGTCCCTCAGCCTGGAGATGAGTTCAACGGACTTGCCTTGCATGGGCCAGTAGGCCTTCTGCAGTGTTCCTCCATTTTTATGTTCATATCGTTCCAGATCATGACACGGTAAGGCAATGGGACTTCATCATTATGGTACCATTATAGACAGGATCTACTGTGAAACTATATATATTAACCATGATTTTTAACGGGGTGGACCGGTAAGCCAGCGGAAGGCCTCGGTCAGATGACCAAAAGCTCCAACTGTGGGTCATCAAATGACTGTGTCAGGAAACACTTGTCCTGTTTCCTGACAAACATTATACCTACTTACTATGTAACTAATAAGGCTTAAGCTTGAGGGGCCCCCTAATCCCGGAGGGGTCCCTTAATCTCGGAGGGGCCCCTTAATCCCGGAGGGGCCCCTTAATCTCGGAGGGGCCCCTTAATCCTGGAGGGGCCCCCTAATCCTTGAGGGGCCCCCCATAACGGTTCAAGCTTCAGGGCTACAAGAATGTAGGTCCACCACAAACTGAAAAGCATATTATAGGGTAGGATAATGGCATCAGTCACTATGGTACCATTGTTGAATAGGGTAGGATAATGGCGTCAATCACTATGGTACCATTGTTGAATAGGGAAGGATAATGGCGTCAATCACTATGGTACCATTGTTGAATAGGGTAGGATAATGGCGTCAATCACTATGGTACCATTGTTGAATAGGGAAGGATAATGGCGTCAATCACTATGGTACCATTGTTGAATAGGGAAGGATAATGGCATCAGTCACTATGGTACCATTGTTGAATAGGGAAGGATAATGGCGTCAATCACTATGGTACCATTGTTGAATAGGGTAGGATAATGGCATCAATCACTATGGTACCATTGTTGAATAGGGTAGGATAATGGCGTCAATCACTATGGTACCATTGTTGAATAGGGTAGGATAATGGCATCAATCACTATGGTACCATTGTTGAATAGGGTAAGATAATGGCATCAATCACTATGGTACCATTGTTGAATAGGGTAGGATAATGGCATCAATCACTATGGTACCATTGTTGAACAGGGTAGGATAATGGCGTCAATCACTATGGTACCATTGTTGAATAGGGTAGGATAATGGCATCAATCACTATGGTACCATTGTTGAATAGGACTGAAAAACTATTACTATGACAATGGTATTCGCCATGGATCCCATCACAAGACTATGGCACCATTACTTTAGGTAAGGTTTCTCAGGGAACAGGACAATATTCCCTGACGTGGGTCTGTAGTCACATGACCCACACCTGGAGCTTTTGGTCGTCTAACCGAGACCTTCAACTGGCTTACCCCCTCCACCCCCTAAACAGCTAAGACTACAGTTATTACCATACTATGGTACCATTAAACACAGTTCCCTTATACTTCCAGACTGCTGCAGTAGTGCAGACCTTCTCCCACACACGCAGCATACCTGCAATATGACAGAATTAATATCTCCTCCCTTATATAACATGTAACATAGTCTTAAGTTGTGATATTATGTGAGTAATTAGGTATAATATATGTGTAATAAGGAATATGTGAGTAATAATATATAATTTACTGGAAATATAGAATATTACAGGGGTAACTTAAGCATTCTCACTCTAAGGAAAATGAGAGATGTGTGTCTCAATGTATGTACACTGAGAGGTGTGTGTCTCAGTGTATATACACTGAGAGGTGTCTCAGTGTATATACACTGAGAGGTGTGTCTCAATGTATATACACTGAGAGGTGTGTGTCTCAGTGTATATACACTGAGAGGTGCGTGTCTCAGTGTATATACACTGAGAGGTGCGTGTCTCAGTGTATATACACTGAGAGGTGCGTGTCTCAGTGTATATACACTGAGAGGTGCGTGTCTCAGTGTATATACACTGAGAGGTGCGTGTCTCAATGTATATACACTGAGAGGTGTATATCTCAGTGTATATACACTGATTGTCTATGCACTGTTTTAGGTATGTATTACGAGGTACTTCTGATTCTCATGTAGTAGATACGACCTAAAACCCCATTAACCAACTAACCTTAAGACCGTCATGTAGACACCTGCGACATTTGGGTATCTTTATTTTTAGACATTTTTAGACATTTGTAGACATTCTTCAAGACAACAGTGTATATCACCATCTCCAAACCTGAGGGACTGTTTACCTCATCTTTTGTATATACTCCTACAGTCTACAGATATCCTTGTATCGACAAAACTGGATGGTTAGACGTGGTACTGTATACCACTGGTATTGTGTACCACTGATACACGACCCTCGTTTAGTGGACAGCTTTAAACCCCAATAAAACCATTAATAACAATAGGAGGTACCTTAAAGCATGAGGTATAAAGGCGTTCTCGTGGATACCAGTGAATAAGTGTGCGTGGGGACCCAAGGCATAGAGTATCACCTCCTCCCCGGCGTGGTTGGACTCTATCATGGGCACGGTGGCTGCCCCTGGGTAGTGT
>NC_091386.1:4809892-4832392 GCF_038502225.1 Cherax quadricarinatus
ACTTATACAGCAGGTTAGGTTCCAGGCTACTGCTCTAACAGTAGGGCCCCACTTATACAGCAGGTTAGGTTCCAGGCTACTGCTCTAACAGTAGGGCCCCACTCATACAGCAGGTTAGGTTCCAGGCTACTGCTGTAACAGTAGGGCCCCACTTATACAGCAGGTTAGGTTCCAGGCTACTGCTCTAACAGTAGGGCCCCACTTATACAGCAGGTTAGGTTCCAGGCTACTGCTCTAACAGTAGGGCCCCACTCATACAGCAGGTTAGGTTCCAGGCTACTGCTGTAACAGTAGGGCCCCACTCATACAGCAGGTTAGGTTCCAGGCTACTGCTGTAACAGTAGGGCCCCACTTATACAGCAGGTTAGGTTCCAGGCTACTGCTGTAACAGTAGAGCCCCACTCATACAGCAGGTTAGGTTCCAGGCTACTGCTCTAACAGTAGGGCCCCACTCATACAGCAGATTAGGTTCCAGGCTACTGCTGTAACAGTAGGGCCCCGCCTATACAGCAGGTTAGGTTCCAGGCTACTGCTATAACAGTAGGGCCCCGCTTATACAGCAGGTTAGGTTCCAGGCTACTGCTGTAACAGTAGGGCCCCACTTATACAGCAGGTTAGGTTCCAGGCTACTGCTGTAACAGTAGGGCCCCACTTATACAGCAGGTTAGGTTCCAGGCTACTGATATAAACCAAAATAACAAAAAAGGCACAATACCGTGATTGGAACGATACACAAATGACCCGCACATAAAAGAGAGAAGCTTACGACGACATTTCAGTCCGACTTGGACCATTGACAAAGTCACACTGTTACTTCGTCAGTGATCCAAGTCGGACCGAAACGTCGTCGTAAGCTTCTCTCTTTTATGTGCGGGTCATTTGTGTATAAACTAAAAGTCACTGTAAAGTGAAATATACTTTGCATGTTTATAATAACATATATTAACTGATCAACACAGCTAGGCCTAAAAAAAATACTTATACAGTAAACACATTACTTACCTTAAAATATTTTCATTCTTAGATTATAGCAAGTATTGAATATATTTATTGTAGGAAAACTGAATAATTGCAGAATGGGCATAATTGATAACCACTGTAATTGCAAAGTGCCGTAAAACGAAGCGCCGAAAAGCGAGACATTTCTGTACTTTGTCACTTTCTCCCTACCAATAAGTCTCTCTCCTTATCTAGATTCTTTTGCCTTAAGAAAAGCTAAGATATATTGGTATTTTTAATTCAGGGTGGGTATGGTTAGCCAGCCAGGGTAACCCAGGGTAGGGAGTGTTAGCCAGCCAGGATAACCCAGGGTAGGGAGTGTTAGCCAGCCAGGATAACGCAGGGTAGGGAGTGTTAGCCAGCCAGGATAATGCAGGGTAGGGAGTGTTAGCCAGCCAGGATAACGCAGGGTAGGGAGTGTTAGCCAGCTAGGGTAACGCAGGGTAGGGAGTGTTAGCCAGCCAGGATAACGCAGGGTAGGGAGTGTTAGTAAGCCAGGGTAACCCAGGGTAGGGAGTGTTAGCTAGCCAGAATAACCCAGGGTAGGGAGTGTTAGCCAGCCATGATAACCCAGGGTAGGGAGTGTTAGCCAGCCAGGATAACCCAGGGTAGGGAGTGTTAGCCAGCCAGGATAACCCAGGGTAGGGAGTGTTAGCCAGCCAGGGTAACCCAGGGTAGGGAGTGTTAGCCAGCCAGGATAACACAGGGTAGGGAGTGTTAGCCAGCCAGGATAACGCAGGGTAGGGAGTGTTAGCCAGCCAGGGTAACGCAGGGTAGGGAGTGTTAGCCAGCCAGGATAATGCAGGGTAGGGAGTGTTAGCCAGCCAGGGTAACCCAGGGTAGGGAGTGTTAGCCAGCCAGGTGAACTCAGGGTAGGGAGTGTTAGCCAGCCATGATAACACAAGGTAGGGAGTGTTACCCAGCCAGGATAACCCAGGGTCGGGAGTGTTAGCCAGCCAGGGTTACTCAGGATACGGAGTGTTAGCCACCGAGGATAACCCAGGGTAGGGAGTGTTAGCCAGCCAAGATAACTCAGCGTAAGGAGTGTTAGCCAGCCAGGATAACCCAGGGTAGGGAGTGTTACCCAGCCAGGATAACCCAGGGTAGGGAGTGTTAGCCAGCCAGGATAACCCAGGGTAGGGAGTGCTAGCCAGCCAGGATAACCCAGGGTAGGTAGTGTTAGCCAGCCAGGATAACCCAGGGTAGGTAGTGTTAGCCAGCCAGGATAACCCAGGGTAGGGAGTGTTAGCCAGCCAGGATAACCCAGGGTAGGGAGTGTTAGCCAGCCAGGGTAACCCAGGGTAGGGAGTGTTAGCCAGCCAGGATAACCCAGGGTAGGGAGTGTTAGCCAGCTAGGATAACCCAGGGTAGGGAGTGTTAGCCAGCCAGGATAACCCAGGGTAGGGAGTGTTAGCCAGCCAGGATAACCCAGGGTAGGGAGTGTTAGCCAGCCAGGATAACCCAGGGTAGGGAGTGTTAGCCAGCCAGGGTAACCCAGGGTAGGGAGTGTTAGTCAGCCAGGGTAACCCAGGGTAGGTAGTGTTAGCCAGCCAGGATAACCCAGGATAGGGAGAGTTAGCCAGCCAGGATAACCTAGGGTAGGGAGTGTTAGCCAGCCAGGATAACCCAGGGTAGGCAGTGTTAGCCAGCCAGGATAACCCAGGGTAGGGAGTGTTAGCCAGCTAGGATAACCCAGGGTAGGGAGTGTTAGCCAGCCAGGATAACCCAGGGTAGGGAGTGTTAGCCAGCCAGGATAACCCAGGGTAGGGAGTGTTAGCCAGCCAGGATAACCCAGGGTAGGCAGTGTTAGCCAGCCAGGATAACCCAGGGTAGGGAGTGTTAGCCAGCTAGGATAACCCAGGGTAGGGAGTGTTAGCCAGCCAGGATAACCCAGGGTAGGGAGTGTTAGCCAGCCAGGATAACCCAGGGTAGGGAGTGTTAGCCAGCCAGGATAACCCAGGGTAGGGAGTGTTAGCCATCCAGGGTAACCCAGGGTAGGGAGTGTTAGCCAGCCAGGATAACCCAGGGTAGGGAGTGTTAACTAGCCAGGATAACCCAGGGTAGGGAGTGTTAGCCAGCCAGGATAACCCAGGGTAGGGAGTGTTAGCCAGCCAGGGTAACCCAGGGTAGGGAGTGTTAGCCAGCCAGGATAACCCAGGGTAGGGAGTGTTAGCCAGCCAGGGTAACCCAGGGTAGGGAGTGTTAGCCAGCCAGGATAACCCAGGGTAGGGAGTGTTAGCCAGCCAGGATAACCCAGGGTAGAGAGTGTTAGCCAGCCAGGATAACCCAGGGTAGGGAGTGTTAGCCAGCCAGGATAACCCAGGGTAGGTAGTGTTAGCCAGCCAGGATAACCCAGGGAAGGAAGTGTTAGCCAGCCAGGATAACCCAGGGTAGGGAGTGTTAGCCAGCCAGGATAACCCAGGGTAGGGAGTGTTAGCCAGCCAGGATAACCCAGGGTAGGGAGTGTTAGCAAGCCAGGATAACCCAGGGTAGGTAGTGTTAGCCAGCCAGGATAACCCAGGGTAGGTAGTGTTAGCCAGCCAGGATAACCCAGGGTAGGGAGTGTTAGCCAGCCAGGATAACCCAGGGTAGGTAGTGTTAGCCAGCCAGGATAACCCAGGGAAGGAAGTGTTAGCCAGCCAGGATAACCCAGGGTAGGGAGTGTTAGCCAGCCAGGATAACCCAGGGTAGGGAGTGTTAGCAAGCCAGGATAACCCAGGGTAGGGAGTGTTAGCCATCCAGGGTAACCCAGGGTAGGGAGTGTTAGCCAGCCAGGATAACCCAGGGTAGGGAGTGTTAGCCAGCCAGGATAACCCAGGGTAGGGAGTGTTAGCCAGCCAGGATAACCCAGGGTAGGTGTTAGCCATCCAGGGTTAGGGAGTGTTAGCCAGTAACCCAGGGTAGAGAGTGTTAGCAGCCAGGATATAGGGAGTGTTAGCAAGCCAGGATTAGAGTGTTAGCTCACAGCACCTCAGTACGTTATAGTATATTCACTATCCTTGACTACACACCTTCATAATACATAATACGTAATTCTTAATATAGACACGTAGATGTCAGCAGATAGCCTTGATGTGTCCTGCCAAACCGCCTGCTGTCTGTCTGTCCCTTGTGCTGCTGTTCCCTCTCTCTATCACTATTCCCTCTCTATCACTGTTCCCCTCTCTCCCCCCACTCACCCAGCACATCAGAGCCCCTCTCCTGGTAACCATTCATGACTATGGGCTGTGAGTGGTCTGCAGTAACCAGGATCAGTGTCTCCTGAGGGTCCGTCATGCTCACTGCTTGCTCAATAGCAGCCTCGAACTCCACCGCCTCCTCCAGGGCCGACCTGTACTCGTTCAGGTGGTGGGCCAGATCGATGTTACCTCCTGCAGGCATCAAAGACAATGTTTAAGTATGTGTGTTTAGGTATAGGCGCACATACCTGGAGTATGTGTACCTAGGCCTAAATATACTTATGACATCAGTACCAACCAACATACAATAAACATCAGCCCCAACCAACAAACATCAGCCCCAACCAACAAATATCAGCCCCAACCAATAAACATCAGCCCCAACCAACAAACGTCAGCCCCAACCAACAAACATCAGCCCCAACCAACAAATATCAGCCCCAACCAACAAACATCAGCCCCAACCAACAAACATCAGCCCCAACCAACAAACATCAGCCCCAACCAACAAATATCAGCCCCAACCAACAAATATCAGCCCCAACCAACAAACATCAGTCCCAACCAACAAACACCACCCCAACCAACAAACATCAGCCCCAACCAACAAACATCAACCCAAACCAACGAACATCAGTCCCAACCAACAAACACCACCCCAACCAACAAACATCAGTCCCAACCAACAAACATCAACCCCAACCAACGAACCCCAACCAACAAATATCAGCCCCAACCAACAAACATCAGTCCCAACCAACAAACACCACCCCAACCAACAAACATCAGCCCCAACCAACAAACATCAACCCCAACCAACGAACATCAGTCCCAACCAACAAACACCACCCCAACCAACAAACATCAGTCCCAACCAACAAACATCAACCCCAACCAACGAACATCAGCCCCAACCAACAAACACCACCCCAACCAACAAACATCAGCCCCAACCAACAAACATCAGCCCCAACCAACAAACACCACCCTAACCAACAAACACCACCCCAACCAACAAACATCAGCCCCAACCAACAAACACCACCCCAACCAACAAACATCAGCCCCAACCAACAAACACCACCCCAACCAACAAACATCAGCCCCCAACCAACAAACATCATAAAGTTCAACAAACATTACCTTCCACGAAGAGAAAATAACCATTGGTATCCTTCTGAAGAATCTCTATGGCAGTTTTGGTCATCTCTCTGAGGGACGGGTTGCTGACGTCATTGTCCACTTTGAAGCCCATGTGACCCCAGTCGAACAACCCTGTTAATGGTAGTTTGTTAAATGTAGTGAAGTTGGTAGAATTACCGACAATATGTAAAGTAAAAGGAGACAAGTGCAACTAATGTGACGTGTTATTGTGGCAACGTTTCGCTCTCCAGGAGCTTTATCAAGCTGGTACAAGCAGTATATGGACACAGAGGGTATATAAAGGCTCAGAATGAGGTGCAATACTAGTGGTAGTAGTAGTAGTAGTAGTAGTAGTAGTAGTAGTAGTAGTAGTAGTAGTAGTAGTAGTGGTAGTAGCAGTAGTAGTAGTAGTAGTAGTAGTAGCAGTAGTAGTAGTAGTGGTAGTAGCAGTAGTAGTAGTAGTAGTAGTAGTAGTAGTAGCAGTAGTAGTAGTAGTAGTAGTAGTAGTAGTAGTGGTAGTAGTAGTAGTAGTAGTAGTAGTGGTAGTAGTGGTATTAGTAGTAGTGGTAGTAGTGGTAGTAGTAGTAGTAGTAGTAGTAGTAGTGGTAGTAGTAGTAGTAGTAGTAGTAGTAGTAGTGGTAGTAGTGGTAGTAGTAGTAGTGGTAGTAGTGGTAGTAGTAGTAGTAGTAGTGACAAAAGTAATACAATATGGTAGAGCAATTAATAAATACAAAAGCTATTACCTGGGTAACATAAAAATAGGTTGGACAAATATAGACTGGAAAGAGGCAGCTTGTTTCAGTGTTCACTCTCTGTAATGTGCTTTGTGTAGTATAACAGGAGAGACTATGTGATGGCAGGGTTTACTGTTTTCAGGAGGATTCTTGCTAAGACTTCGGAGATGGTGAAGCTGCCGTTGTTTTGTTTAATTGTATTCGAAACAGCGATCAGTGCTGATTCGAGGCACTTGCGTCTGCGGAAATTAGTTTCTTTGATCACTAATTGGGCGTCTCTGAATTTCATGAGATGATTGGTGGAATTTCGGTGTTGTACACAGGTGTTGTTTAAGTTATCGTTCCTACATGCGTAAATGTGTTCATTGAGGCGGGTGTCGAGGTTTCTTGCTGTTTCACCTACGTAAATCTTGTCACAGCCTCCACAGGGTATAGTGTAAACCCCTGCATTGACTGGAGAGCGAAACGTTGCCACAATAAAATGTCACATTAGTTGCACTTGTGTCCTTTTACTTTACACAGTTTGTTAAATGGTTATGATGTCGTAAGAATGGAGGAGCACTGCAGCAGGCCTACTGGCCCATGATAGGCAGGTTCTTCTCAAAGCTAAACCCACTAACAAAAATATTTGCCCAACCCATTATCAGTGTTACTCAAGGAATAACCTTTGATAACTATTATAAGCTTTGATAACCTATTATAAGCTTAAATAACCCTATTATAAGCTTAGATAACCCTATTATATGCTTTGATAGCTCTATTATAAGCTATGATAACTCTATCATAAGCTTAGATAACCCTTTTATGAGCTTAGATAACCCAATTATAAGTTTTGATAACCCCATTATAAGCTTAGATAACCCCATTATAAGCTTAGATAACCCAATTATAAGTTTTGATAACCCCATTATAAGCTTAGATAACCCCATTATAAGCTTAGATAACCCAATTATAAGTTTTGATAACCCCATTATAAGCTTAGATAACCCTATTATCAGCTTAGATAACCCTATTATCAGCTTAGATAACCCTATTATCAGCTTAGATAACCCTATTATCAGCTTAGATAATCCTATTATCAGCTTAGATAACCCTATTATCAGCTTAGATAACCCTATTATCAGCTTAGATAACCCTATTATCAGCTTAGATAACCCTATTATCAGCTTAGATAACCCTATTATCAGCTTAGATAACTCTATTATCAGCTTAGATAACCCTATTATCAGCTTAGATAACCCTATTATCAGCTTAGATAACCCTATTATCAGCTTAGATACCCCTATTATCAGCTTAGATAACCCTATTATCAGCTTAGATAACCCTATTATCAGCTTAGATACCCCTATTATCAGCTTAGATAACCCTATTATCAGCTTAGATAACCCTATTATCAGCTTAGATAACCCTATTATCAGCTTAGATAACCCTATTATCAGCTTAGATAACTCTATTATCAGCTTAGATAACCCTATTATCAGCTTAGATAACCCTATTATCAGCTTAGATAACCCTATTATCAGCTTAGATACCCCTATTATCAGCTTAGATAACCCTATTATCAGCTTAGATAACCCTATTATCAGCTTAGATACCCCTATTATCAGCTTAGATAACCCTATTATCAGCTTAGATACCCCTATTATCAGCTTAGATAACCCTATTATCAGCTTAGATACCCCTATTATCAGCTTAGATAACCCTATTATCAGCTTAGATACCCCTATTATCAGCTTAGATAACCCTATTATCAGCTTAGATAACCCTATTATCAGCTTAGATAACCCTATTATCAGCTTAGATAACCCTATTTAATCTATATATTAAACAGAACTGGATACATCAGCAGTGTGCTGTTCTATGTGATAATTAACGTAGTGAGAACTGGTCATTAACATTGACGGTGGAGGTAAACACAATATTCCATACATTAACCTGTGAGGTTGTGCGTTTGGCAGCGTGACTCGTGACAGTAGTTGTGGGTGCCAGGCGTATGAAAAAACTTGTTTTATTTGTTAATTGCTTGTTTTATGGTTTGATTACTCGTTTTATGTATTGATTACTCGTTTTATGTATTGATTACTCGTTTTATGTATTGATTACTCGTTTTATTATCACATTTTATTGTTTATCACGTTTTATTTATTAATTATCACTCACATGACAAGTTCTCACATATCTCAGTCCTACATTACATATCATTCCTTTATTTATAATGTAAGATTAGTTTGTCTTTTACTAGAACGTCATTTTTCCAACGATCTCTGTTTTCGATGATACTTTTTTAAGCAAATTTAGGATAGGTTAGGGTACGCACGGCCACCCCGTTGCCAGACGCATTTGGGCTTTTAGTTTTTAAAATGTATTAATTGTTTTTAAGTTAAACAATCTTTGTTAATTTACAAGAACATTCAGAAATTTACGTTTGGAATCACGTGATTTTTAAATTACCGTAGTAAATAAGTGAGGACATATTTGCAGTACGACAACCTTACCCATGAGGTATTCAGTGTTGGTAGTGTCGACGGCGAGGAGGTCGTTGCGGTGCCAGACGTAGGAGGCATTACCAAGGAGTTTTTTCTGGTTGATCCAAGTTTCTATGAGATTCTTATCGTCATCTCTCTTCCCTCCGTCGCCGCCTTCAGGGTCGTCTACGTGCTTAGGTGTTAACTTCTGACGTCCGCCACCCATGATAACCTGGTGGTGCCAGCCGCAAAAATGTTATTACACTCTCATACATTTAAGTAAGTTTATTCAGGTATACACAAATACAGTTAAATAGAATTATCATACATAGCAGCATATGTGTAGACAACCTGGGATAACCCAGAAAAGTTAGACAGAGTGACTTATTTCCATTGTGGTCCTTAACATATATGAACGAGAATGTAATCGAGTAGGTCTTTAATTCATTATTTTAAATCATTTACTTATTCTTTTAACCTATGTATTTACGCCTTAATTGTATAAAGGCAAACTTCGTACGTCCGTCATCCAGGATAACCTGAAGGTACTACTGGCGTAAATGTTATCGTACACTAGATCATAACACAATTATTTTAAGTCTGACAATACAATTAGAGAATATATATATATATATATATATATATATATATATATATATATATATATATATATATATATATATATATATATATATATATATATATATATACATATATATTACGTTTAAATATTTACTCTGAAGGCTTTAATTATCTGAAGGAGATATTTCTACGCCCGCCATCCATTGACAAACCTTGATGCCGGTTATGTAGAGGTTATCGCACACTTTATTATTTAGTAAATTGACAAAATGTTGGATTTTGACATCGGATAAATTTAGAAATATTTAACCAAAGGAAGAGCCGGATGTTTCTTATTATAAACCAAATTATATAATAGAATAATTATGATATCAAGAGCCCTCTCCTCCTCTCACAGGCATCACCTTGTCTTGCAGTTGTCGTACCTGCTTTGTAGCTGTCACACCTGCCTTGCAGTTGTCGTACATGTCTTCTGTCTGGCAGTTGTCGTACCTGCTTTGTAGCTGACACACCTGCCTTGCTGTTGTCGTACATGCCTTCTGTCTTGCAGTTGTCGTACATGTCTTCTGTCTCGCAGTTGTCGTACCTGCTTTGTAGCTGTCACACCTGTCTTGCAGTTGTCGTACATGCCTTCTGTCTCGCAGTTGTCGTACCTGCTCGCAGTTGTAGCTGTTACACCTGTCTTGCAATTGTCGTACATGTCTTCTGTCTCGCAGTTGTCGTACCTGCTTTGTAGCTGTCATACCTGTCTTGCAGTTATCGTACATCATGGCAGAACGTAAATTCCATGTCTCCTGTCTTGCAGATGTCGTACATGTCTCCTGTCTTGCAGATGTCGTACATGTCTCCTGTCTTGCAGATGTCGTACATGTCTCCTGTCTTGCAGATGTCGTACATGTCTCCTGTCTTGCAGATGTCGTACATGTCTCCTGTCTTGCAGATGTCGTACATGTCTCCTGTCTTGCAGATGTCGTACATGTCTCCTGTCTTGCAGATGTCGTACATGTCTCCTGTCTTGCAATTGTCACGCATGCCTCTTGTCTTGCAGTTATCGTACATGACTTACAATTGTCGTATCTGTCTTGCAGTTATCACACCTGTCTCGCAGTTATTATACATGTCTTGCAGTTATCATACCTATCTTGCAGTTGTCGTACCTTGATTTTGGAACCTGTGTCTCCCAGCACCAGTTGTTCTGCGATGTCGTCACAGAGGTCAGGGTCGCCACCATCGTCGTTGATGTCGTCGTCACTCTCCCAGTGCCTGCGGGGGACGACACGACCTCTCAACCTCTAGCACGACCTCACTACAGTGCTGTTACCACCTTGGAACGACTTTTAGTCAAACTCCCTTTACTCTCTGTGTTGACTCACGGTTTTTCCTGGTGACTATCACACCCTGACTAACCATTAACCAGTCCTGACTCACTACCATTAACTAGCCCTCACTACCATTAACTAGCCCTGACTCACTACCATTAACTAGCCCTGACTCACCACCATTAACCAGTCCTGACTCACTACCATTAACCAGTCCTGACTCACTACCATTAACTAGCCCTGACTCACTACCATTAACTAGCCCTGACTCACTACCATTAACTAGCCCTGACTCACTACCATTAACCAGTCCTGACTCACCACCATTAACCAGTCCTGACTCACTACCATTAACCAGTCCTGACTCACTACCATTAACTAGCCCTGACTCACTACCATTAACTAGCCCTGACTCACTACCATTAACTAGCCCTGACTCACTACCATTAACCAGTCCTGACTCACCACCATTAACCAGTCCTGACTCACCACCATTAACTAGTCCTGACTCACCACCATTAACCAGTCCTGGCTCACCACCATTAACTAGTTCTGACTCACCACCATTAACCAGCCCTGACTCACCACCATTAACCAGCCTTGACTCACCACCATTAACCAGTCCTGACTAACCACCATTAACCAGTCCTGACTCACCACCATTAACTAGCCCTGACTCACTACCATTAACTAGCCCTGACTCACTACCATTAACTAGCCCTGACTCACTACCATTAACTAGCCCTGACTCACCACCATTAACCAACCCTGACTCACCACCATTAACCAGTCCTGACTAACCACCATTAACCAGTCCTGACTCACCACCATTAACCAGCCCTGACTCACCACCATTAACCAGTCCTGACTAACCACCATTAACCAGTCCTGACTCACCACCATTAACCAGCCCTGACTCACCACCATTAACCAGTCCTGACTAACCACCATTAACCAGTCCTGACTCACCACCATTAACCAGTCCTGACTCACCACCATTAACCAGTCCTGACTAACCACCATTAACCAACCCTGACTCACCACCATTAACCAGTCCTGACTCACCACCATTAACCAGTCCTGACTCACCACCATTAACCAGTCCTGACTAACCACCATTAACCAGTCCTGACTAACCACCATTAACCAGTCCTGACTCACCTCTCAGCAGTGTGGGCGTAAGTACCAGCAGGCGAGGCATGAGTGACTCTGGTCACGGTAACAATGCCAGTAGAGCGTCCAGCGTCCTGTGGACACCACACAATGAATATACTCACTCCCAGAGTGACATTACTCATTACATTACTCATTACACTATTCATTTTACCCTTAATATTACTTATAAAAATAAACATGACTGGCTAGAGCACGTACCTGGAACTTCCCAGCCACCACGTACCTGGAACTTCCCAGCCACCACATACCTGGAACTTCCCAGCCACCACATACCTGGAACTTCCCAGCCACCACATACCTGGAACTTCCCAGCCACCACATACCTGGAACTTCCCAGCCACCACATACCTGGAACTTCCCAGCCACCACATACCTGGAACTTCCCAGCCACCACATACCTGGAACTTCCCAGCCACCACATACCAGGACCTTCCCAGCCACCACGTAACAGGAACTTCGCAGCCACCACATACCTGGAACTTCCCAGCCACCACGTACCTGGAACTTCCCAGCCACCACATACCTGGAACTTCCCAGCCACCACATACCTGGAACTTCCCAGCCACCACATACCTGGAACTTCCCAGCCACCACATACCTGGAACTTCCCAGCCACCACGTACCTGGAACTTCCCAGCCACCACGTACCTGGAACTTCCCAGCCACCACGTACCTGGAACTTCCCAGCCACCACATACCTGGAACTTCCCAGCCACCACATACCTGGAACTTCCCAGCCACCACATACCTGGAACTTCCCAGCCACCACATACCTGGAACTTCCCAGCCACCACATACCTGGAACTTCCCAGCCACCACATACCTGGAACTTCCCAGCCACCACATACCTGGAACTTCCCAGCCACCACATACCTGGAAATTCCTAAGAATAGAGTGTGTATGGAACTGTGGAATGTTCATAGCATCACAGTCGGCCAGCTGAACATTAACGTCCACACCGATGGTCTGCTGGTTACCCTTGACACCGCTGAGGTAAGCTGTGGCGCTGGCAGCAGAATCTGTCACCATCTTGTCTGCGCTGTATGTCTGCAGCGGAAGTCAGCATCCGGTTAGCTATCGTGTGTATTTCTTACCTGGGACGCACTCTACAAGCTAGTGGATAGTGGTTAGTAGGCTCGGCTCGATAAATGTATATATATATATATATATATATATATATATATATATATATATATATATATATATATATATATATATATATATATATATATATATATATATTGCTGATATAAAGATGGTATATACAGTACACGAGGTGTATATACTGTTACGTGTTTGTTACTGATTAGTGACCGTAAATATCGGCCATTCTATAGACTACCGAATCTTGGCTCAACAGAGATTATTACAATGTACGTCTTACCGTAGTTGTACTCAAACATTAATACCTTTGTTCTATAGTTCAGGAAATTGACATACTTAGAATGTCTGATAAACAGATCCCTTAAGACAGACGCCTTAAGACAGACACCTTAAGGCAGACACCTTAAGGCAGACACCTTAAGACAGACGCCTTAAGGCAGACACCTTAAGGCAGACACCTTAAGACAGACACCTTAAGACAGACGCCTTAAGACAGACCCCTTAAGGCAGACACCTTAAGGCAGACACCTTAAGACAGACACCTTAAGACAGACGCCTTAAGACAGACGCCTTAAGACAGACTCCTTAAGACAGACACCTTAAGACAGACGCCTTAAGACAGACCCCTTAAGACAGACCCCTTAAGACAGACCCCTTAAGACAGACCCCTTAAGACAGACACCTTAAGACAGACCCCTTAAGACAGACGCCTTAAGACAGACGCCTTAAGACAGACACCTTAAGACAGACGCCTTAAGACAGACCCCTTAAGACAGACCTCTTAAGACAGACCCCTTAAGACAGACGCCTTAAGACAGACCCCTTAAGACAGACACCTTAAGACAGACCCCTTAAGACAGACCCCTTAAGACAGACACCTTAAGACAGACGCCTTAAGACAGACCCCTTAAGACAGACCCCTTAAGACAGACGCCTTAAGACAGACCCCTTAAGACAGACACCTTAAGACAGACACCTTAAGACAGACGCCTTAAGACAGACGCCTTAAGACAGACTCCTTAAGACAGACACCTTAAGACAGACGCCTTAAGACAGACCCCTTAAGACAGACCCCTTAAGACAGACCCCTAAAGACAGACCCCTTAAGACAGACACCTTAAGACAGACAAGACAGACTTAAGACAGACGCCTTAAGACAGACACCTTAAGACAGACGCCTTAAGACAGACGACAGACTTTAAGACAGACAAGACAGACGCCTTAAGACAGACCCCTTAAGACAGACACCTTAAGACAGACCACTTAAGACAGACCCCTTAAGACAGACACCTTAAGACAGACCCCTTAAGACAGACCCCTTAAGACAGACCCCTTAAGACAGACGCCTTAAGACAGACCCCTTAAGACAGACACCTTAAGACAGACCCCTTAAGACAGACCCCTTAAGACAGACACCTTAAGACAGACGCCTTAAGACAGACCCCTTAAGACAGACCCCTTAAGACAGACGCCTTAAGACAGACCCCTTAAGACAGACGCCTTAAGACAGACCCCTTAAGACAGACACCTTAAGACAGACGCCTTAAGACAGACCCCTTAAGACAGACGCCTTAAGACAGACGCCTTAAGACAGACCCCTTAAGACAGACACCTTAAGACAGACCCCTTAAGACAGACCTCTTAAGACAGACGCCTTAAGACAGACCCCTTAAGACAGACACCTTAAGACAGACCCCATAAGAGACAGCGCAAATAACCAAGTCTAAACCAGAGTAAACAGGAGTCACCAACAACTGTTACAGTAACTTCACCAGACAAACACGAGGAGAGAAACATCAGGTCAGATCACCTGACTCAGCAGTGACCTGGGTCCTAGACCAAGTAACATAAGAACATAAGAAAGTAGGAACACTGCAACAGGCCTACTGACCCATGCGGAGCAGGTCCATGTCCCCCCCCCCCCCCCCGGATTAGCCCAATGACCCACCCAGTCTGGTTACCTCCACTCAAGGATGGAGCACTGCTCCAGACCCAGCAGCACAAGCTAGTCAGGTCCAGCTCACACCCACTCATGCATTTATCTAACCTATTTTTAAAACTACACAAGGTTTTAGCCTCTATAACTGTACTCGGGAGTTTGTTCCACTCATCCACAACTCTATTACCAAACCAGTACTTTCCTATATCCTTCCTGAATCTGAATTTTTCCAACTTAAAACCATTGCTGCGAGTCCTGTCTAGGCTAGATATTTTCACCACGTTATTTACATTCCCTTTATTTATTCCTGTCTTCCATTTATACACCTCGATCATATCCCCCCTAATTCTACGTCTTTCTGGAGAGTGCAGATTCAGGGCCTCAGTCTACCCGCATAGGATAGACAGGGCCCTCAGTCTATCCTCATAGGATAGACAGGGCCCTCAGTGTATCCTCATAGGATAGACAGGGCCTCAGTGTATCCTCATAGGATAGACAGGGCCCTCAGTCTATCCTCATAGGATAGACAGGGCCTCAGTGTATCCTCATAGGATAGACAGGGCCCTCAGTCTATCCTCATAGGATAGACAGGGCCTCAGTCTATCCTCATAGGGAAGATTTCTGATACATGGGATCAACTTTGTCATCCTCCTCTGTACGTTTTCCAGAACATTTATATCCATTCTGTAATACTGTGACCAGAACTGAGCAGCATAGTCTAAATGAGGCCTAACCTCAGGCCTCCTGTTGTAGGCCTAACCAAGGATATATAGAGTTGAAGAACAACCTGAGGACTTCTATTATTTATACTTCTAGATATGAAGCCAAGAATTCTGTTAACTTTATTGCCAACACTAATGTACTGTTGTCTTGGTTTTAAATTACTACTAACCAGAACTCCTAAATCCTTTACACAATCCGTAATATTAAGATCAACATTATTTAGTTTATATGTGTCATGGTTATTGTCCTGTCTAACATTTAGAACTTTGTTCCCCTCCCTCATTACTTTGTTCCCCTCCCTCATTACTTTGTTCCCCTCCCTCATTACTTTGTTCCCCTCCCTCATTACTTTGTTCCCCTCCCTCATTACTTTGTTCCCCTCCCTCATTACTTTGTTCCCCTCCCTCATTACTTTGTTCCCCTCCCTCATTACTTTGTTCCCCTCCCTCATTACTTTGTTTCCCTCCCTCATTACTTTGTTCCCCTCCCTCATTACTTTGTTCCCCTCCCTCATTACTTTGTTTCCCTCCCTCATTACTTTGTTCCCCTCCCTCATTACTTTGTTCCCCTCCCTTATTACTTTGTTCCCCTCCCTCATTACTTTGTTCCCCTCCCTCATTACTTTGTTCCCCTCCCTCATTACTTTGTTCCCCTCCCTCATTACTTTGTTCCCCTCCCTCATTACTTTGTTCCCCTCCCTCATTACTTTGTTTCCCTCCCTCATTACTTTGTTCCCCTCCCTCATTACTTTGTTTCCCTCCCTCATTACTTTGTTTCCCTCCCTCATTACTTTGTTCCCCTCCCTCATTACTTTGTTCCCCTCCCTAATTACTTTGTTTCCCTCCCTCATTACTTTGTTCCCCTCCCTCATTACTTTGTTCCCCTCCCTTATTACTTTGTTCCCCTCCCTCATTACTTTGTTCCCCTCCCTCATTACTTTGTTCCCCTCCCTCATTACTTTGTTCCCCTCCCTCATTACTTTGTTCCCCTCCCTTATTACTTTGTTCCCCTCCCTCATTACTTTGTTCCCCTCCCTCATTACTTTGTTTCCCTCCCTCATTACTTTGTTCCCCTCCCTCATTACTTTGTTCCTATCCCTCATTACTTTGTTCCCCTCCCTTATTACTTTGTTCCCCTCCCTCATTACTTTGTTCCCCTCCCTTATTACTTTGTTCCCCTCCCTCATTACTTTGTTCCCCTCCCTCATTACTTTGTTCCCCTCCCTCATTACTTTGTTCCCCTCCCTTATTACTTTGTTCCCCTCCCTCATTACTTTGTTCCCCTCCCTCATTACTTTGTTTCCCTCCCTCATTACTTTGTTTCCCTCCCTCATTACTTTGTTCCCCTCCCTCATTACTTTGTTCCCCTCCCTCATTACTTTCTTCCCCTCCCTCATTACTTTGTTTCCCTCCCTCATTACTTTGTTCCCCTCCCTCATTACTTTGTTCCCCTCCCTAATTACTTTGTTCCCCTCCCTCATTACTTTGTTCCCCTCCCTCATTAATTTGTTCCCCTCCCTCATTACTTTGTTCCCCTCCCTCATTACTTTGTTCCCCTCCCTTATTACTTTGTTCCCCTCCCTCATTACTTTGTTTCCCTCCCTCATTACTTTGTTCCCCTCCCTTATTACTTTGTTCCCCTCCCTCATTACTTTGTTTCCCTCCCTCATTACTTTGTTCCCCTCCCTTATTACTTTGTTCCCCTCCCTCATTACTTTGTTTCCCTCCCTCATTACTTTGTTCCCCTCCCTCATTACTTTGTTCCCCTCCCTTATTACTTTGTTCCCCTCCCTCATTACTTTGTTCCCCTCCCTAATTACTTTGTTCCCCTCCCGCATTACTTTGTTCCCCTCCCTCATTACTTTGTTCCCCTCCCTCATTACTTTGTTCCCTTCCCTCATTACTTTGTTTCCCTCCCTCATTACTTTGTTCCCCTCCCTCATTACTTTGTTCCCCTCCCTCATTACTTTGTTCCCCTCCCTACATTAGGTCCCATACAAGAGGTGTAACTAACACCCAGGTACCTACTTACTGCTAGATGAACAGTGACAGCAGCTGTAAGGTGACTAACACCCAGGTACCTACTTACTGCTAGGTAAGCAGGGACAGCAGGTGTCTTAAGGAGACACGTCCTAATGCTTCTACCCATACCCGGGATCGAACCAGGAACCTCGGTTTATGAGCTACAAGACGTTTTGCCCACTAGTGGCTTTATCAATACACTACCTGGAGTATACCTGGAGGGTGTTTCGGGGGTCAACGCCCCCGCGGCCCAGCCTGTGACCAGGCTTCGTATCTGGACCTATTATGTACGTCTGTAATGTTGAGGTACAGTCCCTGGAACCATTATGTACCTCTGTAATGTTGATATACAGTCCCTGGACCCATTATGTACCTCTGTAATGTTGAGGTACAGTCCCTGGAACCATTGTGTACCTCTGTAATGTTGATATACAGTCCCTGGAACCATTATGTACCTCTGTAATGTTGATATACAGTCCCTGGACCCATTATGTACCTCTGTAATGTTGATATACAGTCCCTGGACCCATTATGTACCTCTGTAATGTTGATATACAGTCCCTGGAACCATTGTGTACCTCTGTAATGTTGATATACAGTCCCTGGACCCATTATGTACCTCTGTAATGTTGATATACAGTCCCTGGACCCATTATGTACCTCTGTAATGTTGATATACAGTCCCTGGACCCATTATGTACCTCTGTAATGTTGATATACAGTCCCTGGAACCATTGTGTACCTCTGTAATGTTGATATACAGTCCCTGGACCATTATGTACCTCTGTAGTGTTGATATACAGTCCTTGGACCCATTATGTACCTCTGGAATCTTTTTGACTACCACCCACACCACGGGTATGGGCCGCATAATACAAATATATAGAAGCCCTTTGTTATGCAGAGCATTTCGGACGAATTAGGTCAGTTTTGTCCCAGGATGCGACCCAACCTAACTCTTCAACTAGTCTTTAAACCACTTCCAACGTACCTTAATGAGGGTCGAATAAGGGAACTTTTCGTAAGCCATGACCTCGTGTTCAAAGTTCCCTGTTCGGAGACCCTTGAGGTACCTGGCTGCCGTCAGGGTGGATATGGACGTCCCATCACCCAGGAAGAAGATGATATTCTTCGCCTGACTTACGATCTCAGTCTTCTCTAACTGAGTTCGAAGCTCAGCCTGCATCCGCTCGTTCCAGAAGGCCATGTCTGAAGGATACGTGTAAAGTAGACAATAGCACTTACGTATTCCTGTACCTAAATGGTACAGGAATACATAAGTGCAATTATCATACAGAATAATTTACCTGGATAGGGTTTTGGGGGTCAACGCTCCCGAGGCCCGGTCTGTGACCAGGCCTGGTGGGGGATCACGGTCTGATCAACCAGACTGTTACAGCTGGCTACACGTAACTTAGTACCTTGTGGTCCTTGTATATCTTATTCCAAGCATAACTATAAGATTGAGTAATAGTTTAGGGGCCCTAGACGGAACATTACAAAGGTCCGCCCGCCCCTCTGTCCTGGTGGGTTTAGTGCTTGAATTTAGATAATAATAATCCCTCCTCACCCTCACTGCTTTTACCACTAATGACAAATATATTCTAACATTATAAGCGGTGGTACAGTTAACTGTACGACTGTCACTAGCCTGATATAAACCCGTGTAAGTTAAACTGCCAGAAATAAATATTCACTGAAATTCGATAACGTCTTTTAAAAAGTGTATTTTGATTTCAGATTCAAAGTAACGGGTATAATATGATAGATACGTGGAGGTCAGATGAGGACACAACGAGGCCGTGACCATCCAGGGTGGCCTCTTAACCAGGGCTAATATATTAACGATTCGCTCTTCTCTCTCTCTCTCTCTCTCTCTCTCTCTCTCTCTCTCTCTCTCTGTCTTTCTCTCTCTCTCTCTCTCTCTCTCTCTCTCTCTCTCTTCTTTTTATATTTAGTAATGTATAGAGATGAAAGGGGTTACTAACCCCTTGCTCCCGGCATTTAAGTTGCCTCTTACAACATGTATGGCTTACAGAGGAAGAATTCTGTTCCACTTATCCATGGATATATATATATATATATATATATATATATATATATATATATATATATATATATATATATATATATATATATATATATATATATATATATGGTGGACAGAGACAGGATGTTCCAGAGATGGGACACAGCAACAAGGGGACACAGCAACAAGGGGACACAGCAACAAGGGGACACAGCAACAAGGTGACACTGCAACAAGGGGACACAGTAACAAGGGGACACAGCAACAAGGGGACACAGCAACAAGGGGACACAGCAACAAGGGGACACAGCAACAAGGGGACACAGCAACAAGGGGACACAGCAACAAGGGGACACAGCAACAAGGGGACACAGCAACAAGGGGACACAGCAACAAGGGGACACAGCACCAAGGGGACACAGCAACAAGGGGACACAGCAACAAGGGGACACAGCAACAAGGGGACACAGCAACAAGGGGACACAGCAACAAGGGGACACAGCAACAAGGGGACACAGCAACAAGGGGACACAGCAACAAGGGGACACAGCAACAAGGGGACACAGCAACAAGGGGACACAGCAACAAGGGGACAAAGCAACAAGGGGACACAGCAACAAGGGGACACAGCAACAAGGGGACACAACAACAAGGGGACACAGCAACAAGGGGACACAACAACAAGGGGACACAGCAACAAGGGGACACAGCAACAAGGGGACACAGCAACAAGGGGACACAGCAACAAGGGGACACAGCAACAAGGGGACACAGCAACAAGGGGACACAGCAACAAGGGGACACAGCAACAAGGGGACACAGCAACAAGGGGACACAGCAACAAGGGGACACAGCAACAAGGGGACACAGCAACAAGGGGACACAGCAACAAGGGGACACAACAACAAGGGGACACAGCAACAAGGGGACACAACAACAAGGGGACACAGCAACAAGGGGACACAGCAACAAGGGGACACAGCAACAAGGGGACACAGCAACAAGGGGACACAGCAACAAGGGGACACAGCAACAAGGGGACACAGCAACAAGGGGACACAACAACAAGGGGACACAGCAACAAGGGGACACAGCAACAAGGGGACACAGCAACAAGGGGACACAGCAACAAGGGGACACAACAACAAGGGGACACAGCAACAAGGGGACACAGCAACAAGGGGACACAGCAACAAGGGGACACAGCAACAAGGGGACACAGCAACAAGGGGACACAGCAACAAGGGGACACAGCAACAAGGGGACACAACAACAAGGGGACACAGCAACAAGGGGACACAACAACAAGGGGACACAGCAACAAGGGGACACAGCAACAAGGGGACACAGCAACAAGGGGACACAGCAACAAGGGGACACAGCAACAAGGGGACACAGCAACAAGGGGACACAGCAACAAGGGGACACAGCAACAAGGGGACACAGCAACAAGGGGACACAGCAACAAGGGGACACAGCAACAAGGGGACACAGCAACAAGGGGACACAGCAACAAGGGGACACAGCAACAAGGGGACACAGCAACAAGGGGACACAGCAACAAGGGGACACAGCAACAAGGGGACACAGCAACAAGGGGACACAGCAACAAGGGGACACAGCAACAAGGGGACACAGCAACAAGGGGACACAGCAACAAGGGGACACAGCAACAAGGGGACACAGCAACAAGGGGACAAAGCAACAAGGGGACACAGCAACAAGGGGACACAGCAACAAGGGGACACAACAACAAGGGGACACAGCAACAAGGGGACACAACAACAAGGGGACACAGCAACAAGGGGACACAGCAACAAGGGGACACAGCAACAAGGGGACACAGCAACAAGGGGACACAGCAACAAGGGGACACAGCAACATGGGGACACAGCAACAAGGGGACACAGCAACAAGGGGACACAGCAACAAGGGGACACAGCAACAAGGGGACACAGCAACAAGGGGACACAGCAACAAGGGGACACAGCAACAAGGGGACACAGCAACAAGGGGACACAGCAAAAAGGGGACACAGCAACAAGGGGACACAGCAACAAGGGGACACAGCAACAAGGGGACACAGCAACAAGGGGACACAGCAACAAGGGGACACAGCAACAAGGGGACGCAGCAACAAGGGGACACAGCAACAAGGGGACACAGCAACAAGGGGACACAGCAACAAGGGGACACAGCAACAAGGGGACACAGCAACAAGGGGACACAGCAACAAGGGGACACAGCAACAAGGGGACACAGCAACAAGGGGACACAGCAACAAGGGGACACAGCAACAAGGGGACACAGCAACAAGGGGACACAGCAACAAGGGGACACAGCAACAAGGGGACACAGCAACAAGGGGACACAGCAACAAGGGGACACAGCAACAAGGGGACACAGCAACAAGGGGACACAGCAACAAGGGGACACAGCAACAAGGGGACACAGCAACAAGGGGACACAGCAACAAGGGGACACAGCAACAAGGGGACACAGCAACAAGGGGACACAGCAACAAGGGGACACAGCAACAAGGGGACACAGCAACAAGGGGACACAGCAACAAGGGGACACAGCAACAAGGGGACACAGCAACAAGGGGACACAGCAACAAGGGGACACAGCAACAAGGGGACACAGCAACAAGGGGACACAGCAACAAGGGGACACAGCAACAAGGGGACACAGCAACAAGGGGACACAGCAACAAGGGGACACAGCAACAAGGGGACACAGCAACAAGGGGACACAGCAACAAGGGGACACAGCAACAAGGGGACACAGCAACAAGGGGACACAGCAACAAGGGGACACAGCAACAAGGGGACACAGCAACAAGGGGACACAGCAACAAGGGGACACAGCAACAAGGGGACACAGCAACAAGGGGACACAGCAACAAGGGGACACAGCAACAAGGGGACACAGCAACAAGGGGACACAGCAACAAGGGGACACAGCAACAAGGGGACACAGCAACAAGGGGACACAGCAACAAGGGGACACAGCAACAAGGGGACACAGCAACAAGAGGACACAGCAACAAGGGGACACAGCAACAAGGGGACACAGCAACAAGGG
>NC_091386.1:4834892-5054892 GCF_038502225.1 Cherax quadricarinatus
CATACAGGTCACCTACATGACCAAACAACAATTACAAATTACTGTATATAATTATATTACAAATTATCCCCACATTCTTACCTTAAATATATAAATACTTTGGGTATATAGGCAATTCTCAAAAATTTCGGCGGTAGTCACACCATACCCATGGTGTGGTTGGTAGTCACACCATACCCATGGTGTGGCTGGTAGTCATACCATACCCATGGTGTGGCTGGTAGTCATACCATACCCATGGTGTAGGTGGTAGTCACACCATACCCATGGTGTGGGTGCTAGTCACACCATACCCATGGTGTAGGTGGTAGTCACACCATACCCATGGTGTGGGTGCTAGTCACACCATACCCATGGTGTAGGTGGTAGTCACACCATACCCATGGTGTGGGTGCTAGTCACACCATACCCATGGTGTGGGTGGTAGTCACACCATACCCATGGTGTAGGTGGTAGTCACACCATACCCATGGTGTGGGTGGTAGTCACACCATACCCATGGTGTGGGTGGTAGTCACACCATACCCATGGTGTAGGTGGTAGTCACACCATACCCATGGTGTGGGTGGTAGTCACACCATACCCATGGTGTAGGCGGTAGTCACACCATACCCATGGTGTGGGTGGTAGTCATACCATACCCATGGTGTGGGTGGTAGTCACACCATACCCATGGTGTAGGCGGTAGTCACACCATACCCATGGTGAGGGTGGCAGTCATACCATACCCATGGTGTGGGTGCTAGTCACACCATACCCATGGTGTGGGTGCTAGTCACACCATACCCATGGTGTGGGTGGTAGTCACACCATACCCATGGTGTGGGTGGTAGTCACACCATACCCATGGTGTGGGTGGTAGTCACACCATACCCATGGTGTAGGTGGTAGTCACACCATACCCATGGTGTGGGTGCTAGTCACACCATACCCATGGTGTGGGTGGTAGTCACACCATACCCATGGTGTAGGTGGTAGTCACACCATACCCATGGTGTGGGTGGTAGTCACACCATACCCATGGTGTGGGTGGTAGTCACACCATACCCATGGTGTAGGTGGTAGTCACACCATACCCATGGTGTGGGTGGTAGTCACACCATACCCATGGTGTAGGCGGTAGTCACACCACACCCATGGTGTGGGTGGTAGTCATACCATACCCATGGTGTGGGTGGTAGTCACACCATACCCATGGTGTGGGTGGTAGTCACACCATACCCATGGTGTGGGTGGTAGTCACACCATACCCATGGTGTGGGTGGTAGTCACACCATACCCATGGTGTGGGTAGTAGTCACACCATACCCATGGTGTGGGTGGTAGTCACACCATACCCATGGTGTAGTCGGTAGTCACACCATACCCATGGTGTGGGTGGTAGTCATACCATACCCATGGTGTGGGTGGTAGTCACACCATACCCATGGTGTGG
Source organism: Cherax quadricarinatus (assembly GCF_038502225.1). Lineage (NCBI taxonomy): Eukaryota > Metazoa > Arthropoda > Malacostraca > Decapoda > Parastacidae > Cherax > Cherax quadricarinatus. The sequence continues at coordinate 4,836,328 of NC_091386.1, forward strand.
GTGCTAGTCACACCATACCCATGGTGTGGGTGCTAGTCACACCATACCCATGGTGTGGGTGGTAGTCACACCATACCCATGGTGTGGGTGGTAGTCATAGCATACCCATGGTGTAGGCGGTAGTCACACCATACCCATGGTGTGGGTGGTAGTCACACCATACCCATGGTGTGGGTGCTAGTCACACCATACCCATGGTGTGGGTGCTAGTCACACCATACCCATGGTGTGGGTGGTAGTCACACCATACCCATGGTGTGGGTGGTAGTCATAGCATACCCATGGTGTAGGCGGTAGTCACACCATACCCATGGTGTGGGTGGTAGTCACACCATACCCATGGTGTGGGTGGTAGTCACACCATACCCATGGTGTGGGTGGTAGTCACACCATACCCATGGTGTAGGCGGTAGTCACACCATACCCATGGTGTGGGTGGTAGTCATACCATACCCATGGTGTGGGTGGTAGTCACACCATACCCATGGTGTGGGTGCTAGTCACACCATACCCATGGTGTGGGTGCTAGTCACACCACACCCATGGTGTGGGTGGTAGTCACACCATACCCATGGTGTGGGTGGTAGTCATAGCATACCCATGGTGTAGGCGGTAGTCACACCATACCCATGGTGTGGGTGCTAGTCACACCATACCCATGGTGTGGGTGCTAGTCACACCACACCCATGGTGTGGGTGGTAGTCACACCATACCCATGGTGTGGGTGGTAGTCACACCATACCCATGGTGTGGGTGCTAGTCGCACCATACACATGGTGTGGGTGGTAGTCACACCATACCTATGGTGTGGGTGGTAGTCACACCATACCCATGGTGTGGGTGGTAGTCATACCATACCCATGGTGTGTGTGATAGTCACACCATACCCATGGTGTGGGTGGTAGTCACACCATACCCATGGCGTGGGTGGTAGTCACACCATACCCATGGTGTGGGTGGTAGTCACACCCTACCCATGGTGTGGGTGGTAGTCACACCATACCCATGGTGTGGGGGTAGTCACACCATACCCATGGTGTAGGTGGTAGTCACACCATACCCATGGTGTGGGTGGTAGTCACACCATACCCATGGTGTGGGTGGTAGTCACACCATGCCCATGGTGTGGGTGGTAGTCACACCATACTCATGGTGTAGGTGGTAGTCACACCATACCCATGGTGTGGGTGGTAGTCATACCATACCCATGGTGTGGGTTGTAGTCACACCATACCCATGGTGTGGGTGGTAGTCACACCATACCCATTGTGTGGGTTGTAGTCACACCATACCCATGGTGTGGGTGGTAGTCACACCATACCCATGGTGTGGGTTGTAGTCACACCATACCCATGGTGTGGGTGGTAGTCACACCATACCCATGGTTTGGGTGGTAGTCACACCCTACCCATGGTGTGGGTGGTAGTCAAAAGTACATAATGGGTCCAGGGACTGTACCTCAACATTACAGAGGTATATAATGGGTCCAGGGACTGTACCTCAACATTACAGAGGTACATAATGGGTCCAGGGACTGTACCTCAACATTACAGAGGTACATAATGGGTCCAGGGATTGTACCTCAACATTACAGAGGTACATAATGGGTCCAAGGACTATACCTCAACATTACAGAGGTACATAATGGGTCCAGGGACTGTACCTCAACATTACAGAGATACATAATGGGTCCAGGGACTGTACCTCAACATTACAGAGGTACATAATGGGTCCGATGACTGTACCTCAACATTACAGAGGTACATAATGGGTCCAGGGACTGTACCTCAACATTACAGAGGTACATAATGGGTCCAGGGACTGTACCTCAACATTACAGAGGTACATAATGGGTCCGATGACTGTACCTCAACATTACAGAGGTACATAATGGGTCCAGGGACTGTACCTCAACATTACAGAGGTACATAATGGGTAAAGGGACTGCACCTCAACATTACAGAGGTACATTATGGGTCCACAGACTGTACCTCAACATTACATACGTACATAATACGTCCAAGGACTGCACCTCAACATTACAAAGGTACATAATTGGTCCGGACTGTACCTCAACTTTACAGAGGTACATAATGGTTCCAGGGACTGTACCTCAACATTACAGAGGTACATAATGGGTCCAAGGACTGCACCTCAACATTACAGAGGTACATAATGGGTCTAGAGACTGTACCTCAACATTACAGAGGTACATAATGGGTCCAGAGACTGTACCTCAACATTACATAGGTACATAATGGGTCCAGAGAGTGTACCTCAACATTACAGAGGTACATAATGGGTCCAGGGACTGTACCTCAACATTACAGAGGTACATAATGGGTCCAGAGACTGTACCTCAACATTACAGAGGAACATAATGGGTCCAGAGACTGTACCTCAACATTACAGAGGTACATAATGGGTCCAGGGACTGTACCTCAACATTACAGACGTACATAATGGGTCCAGAGACTGTACCTCAACATTACAGAGGTACATAATATGTCCAGAGACTGTACCTCAACATTACAGAGGTACATAATGGGTCCAGAGACTGTACCTGAACATTACAGAGGTACATAATGGGTCCAGAGAATGTACCTCAACATTACAGAGGTACATAATGGGTCCAGGGACTGTACCTCAACATTACAGACGTACATAATGGGTCCAGAGACTGTACCTCAACATTACAGAGGTACATAATGGGTCCAGAGACTGTACCTCAACATTACAGAGGTACATAATGGGTCCAGAGACTGTACCTCAACATTACAGAGGTACATAATGGGTCCAGAGAATGTACCTCAACATTACAGAGGTACATAATGGGTCCAGAGACTGTACCTCAACATTACAGAGGTACATAATGGGTCCAGAGACTGTACCTCAACATTACAGAGGTACATAATGGGTCCAGAGACTGTACCTCAACATTACAGAGGTACATAATGGGTCCAGGGACTGTACCTCAACATTACAGAGGTACATAATGGGTCCAGAGACTGTACCTCAACATTACAGAGGAACATAATGGGTCCAGAGACTGTACCTCAACATTACAGAGGTACATAATGGGTCCAGAGACTGTACCTCAACATTACAGAGGTACATAATGGGTCCAGAGACTGTACCTCAACATTACAGAGGTACATAATGGGTCCAGAGAATGTACCTCAACATTACAGAGGTACATAATGGGTCCAGAGACCGTACCTCAACATTACAGAGGTACATAATGGGTCCAGAGACTGTACCTCAACATTACAGAGGTACATAATGGGTCCAGGGACTGTACCTCAACATTACAGAGGTACATAATGGGTCCAGAGACTGTACCTCAACATTACAGAGGTACATAATGGGTCCAGAGACTGTACCTCAACATTACAGAGGTACATAATGGGTCCAGAGACTGTACCTCAACATTACAGAGGTACATAATGGGTCCAGAGACTGTACCTCAACATTACAGAGGTACATAATGGGTCCAGAGACTGTACCTCAACATTACAGAGGTACATAATGGGTCCAGAGACTGTACCTCAACATTACAGAGGTACATAATGGGTCCAGAGACTGTACCTCAACATTACAGAGGTACATAATGGGTCCAGAGACTGTACCTCAACATTACAGAGGTACATAATGGGTCCAGAGACTGTACCTCAACATTACAGAGGTACATAATGGGTCCAGGGACTGTACCTCAACATTACAGAGGTACATAATGGGTCCAGAGACTGTACCTCAACATTACAGAGGTACATAATGGGTCCAGAGACTGTACCTCAACATTACAGAGGTACATAATGGGTCCAGAGACTGTACCTCAACATTACAGAGGTACATAATGGGTCCAGAGACTGTACCTCAACATTACAGAGGTACATAATGGGTCCAGGGACTGTACCTCAACATTACAGAGGTACATAATGGGTCCAGAGACTGTACCTCAACATTACAGAGGTACATAATGGGTCCAGAGACTGTACCTCAACATTACAGAGGTACATAATGGGTCCAGGGACTGTACCTCAACATTACAGAGGTACATAATGGGTCCAGAGACTGTACCTCAACATTACAGAGGTACATAATGGGTCCAGAGACTGTACCTCAACATCACAGAGGTACATAATGGGTCCAGAGACTGTACCTCAACATTACAGAGGTACATAATGGGTCCAGAGACTGTACCTCAACATTACAGAGGTACATAATGGGTCCAGAGACTGTACCTCAACATTACAGAGGTACATAATGGGTCCAGAGACTGTACCTCAACATTACAGAGGTACATAATGGGTCCAGAGACTGTACCTCAACATTACAGAGGTACATAATGGGTCCAGAGACTGTACCTCAACATTACAGAGGTACATAATGGGTCCAGGGACTGTACCTCAACATTACAGAGGTACATAATGGGTCCAGGGACTGTACCTCAACATTACAGAGGTACATAATGGGTCCAGGGACTGTACCTCAACATTACAGAGGTAGTGAAGACGTGAGGTGACTTACGAGGTGTGTGAGTCCTGGTGACGCCTCGTGCAGGTCCCAGTCTTGAAGCTGCGCAAGAATACAAATAAATTATATCTCAATTACTCGAAAACTGAGAAATATGCATTGTAAACTGAACTAGATTTGATTTAACTCTCTCTCTCTCTCTCTCTCTCTCTCTCTCTCTCTCTCTCTCTCTCTCTCTCTCTCTCTCTCTCTCTCTCTCTCTCTCTCTCTCTCTCTATCTATCTATCTATCTATCTATCTATCTATCTATCTATCTATCTATCTACCTATACTAATATTACTAGTAATAACATCTAATTTATCCACTTACTCATTATTTAATTATTATATTAGGATTACAGTTATCTTGACTGGTGATGCAGTCGATAGTCTTCAAACCTGGCAATAATCTTTTTTTGCAGTTATCTTTCGTATTGAGAATAGTGTATATACACTGAGAGGTGTATATCTCAGTGTATATACACTGAGAGGTGTATATCTCAGTATATATACACTGAGAGGTGTATATCTCAGTGTATATACACTGAGAGGTGTATATCTCAGTGTATATACACTGAGAGGTGTATATCTCAGTGTATATACACTGAGAGGTGTATATCTCAGTGTATATACACTGAGAGGTGTATATCTCAGTATATATACACTGAGAGGTGTATATCTCAGTGTATATACACTGAGAGGTGTATATCTCAGTGTATATACACTGAGAGGTGTATATCTCAGTGTATATACACTGAGAGGTGTATATCTCAGTATATATACACTGAGAGGTGTATATCTCAGTGTATATACACTGAGAGGTGTATATCTCAGTGTATATACACTGAGAGGTGTATATCTCAGTATATATACACTGAGAGGTGTATATCTCAGTGTATATACACTGAGAGGTGTATATCTCAGTGTATATACACTGAGAGGTGTATATCTCAGTGTATATACACTGAGAGGTGTATATCTCAGTGTATATACACTGAGAGGTGTATATCTCAGTGTATATACACTGAGAGGTGTATATCTCAGTGTATATACACTGAGAGGTGTATATCTCAGTGTATATACACTGAGAGGTGTATATCTCAGTATATATACACTGAGAGGTGTATATCTCAGTGTATATACACTGAGAGGTGTATATCTCAGTGTATATATACACTGAGAGGTGTATATCTCAGTATATATACACTGAGAGGTGTATATCTCAGTGTATATACACTGAGAGGTGTATATCTCAGTGTATATATACACTGAGAGGTGTATATCTCAGTGTATATACACTGAGAGGTGTATATCTCAGTATATATACACTGAGAGGTGTATATCTCAGTGTATATACACTGAGAGCTGTATATCTCAGTGTATATACACTGAGAGGTGTATATCTCAGTATATATACACTGAGAGGTGTATATCTCAGTATATATACACTGAGAGGTGTATATCTCAGTGTATATACACTGAGAGGTGTATATCTCAGTATATATACACTGAGAGGTGTATATCTCAGTATATATACACTGAGAGGTGTATATCTCAGTGTATATACACTGAGAGGTGTATATCTCAGTGTATATACACGGAGAGGTGTATATCTCAGTGTATATACACTGAGAGGTGTATATCTCAGTGTATATACACTGAGAGGTGTATATCTCAGTGTATATACACTGAGAGGTGTATATCTCAGTGTATATACATTGAGAGGTGTATATCTCATTGTATATACACTGAGAGGTGTATATCTCAGTGTATATACACTGAGAGGTGCATATCTCAGTGTATATACACTGAGAGGTGTATATCTCAGTGTATATACACTGAGAGGTGTATATCTCAGTATATATACACTGAGAGGTGTATATCTCAGTGTATATATACACTGAGAGGTGTATATCTCAGTGTATATATACACTGAGAGGTGTATATCTCAGTGTATATACACTGAGAGGTGTATATCACAGTGTACATATACACTGAGAGGTGTATATCTCAGTGTATATATACACTGAGAGGTGTATATCTCAGTGTATATACACTGAGAGGTGTATATCTCAGTGTATATACACTAAGAGGTGTATATCTCAGTGTATATACACTGAGAGGTGTATATCTCAGTGTATATATACACTGAGAGGTGTATATCTCAGTGTATATATACACAGAGAGGTGTATATCTCAGTGTATATGTACACTGAGAGGTGTATATCTCAGTGTATATATACACTGAGAGGTGTATATCTCAGTGTATATATACACTGAGAGGTGTATAACTCAGTGTATATACACTGAGAGGTGTATAACTCAGTGTATATACACTGAGAGGTGTATATCTCAGTGTATATACACTGAGAGGTGTATAACTCAGTGTATATACACTGAGAGGTGTATAACTCAGTGTATATACACTGAGAGGTGTATAACTCAGTGTATATACACTGAGAGGTGTATATCTCAGTGTATATATACACTGAGAGGTGTATATCTCAGTGTATATACACTGAGAGGTGTATATCTCAGTGTATATATACACAGAGAGGTGTATATCTCAGTGTATATATACACTGAGAGGTGTATATCTCAGTGTATATATACACTGAGAGGTGTATATCTCAGTGTATATATACACAGAGAGGTGTATATCTCAGTGTATATATACACAGAGAGGTGTATATCTCAGTGTATATATACACTGAGAGGTGTATAACTCAGTGTATATACACTGAGAGGTGTATATCTCAGTGTATATGTACACTGAGAGGTGTATATCTCAGTGTATATACACTGAGAGGTGTATATCTCAGTGTATATATACATAGAGAGGTGTATATCTCAGTGTATATACACTGACAGATGTATATCTCAGTGTATATACACTGAGAGGTGTATATCTCAGTGTATATACACTGAGAGGTGTATATCTCAGTGTATATAAACACTGAGAGGTGTATATCTCAGTGTATATACACTGAGAGGTGTATATCTCAGTGTATATACAGTGAGAGGTGTATATCTCAGTGTATATACACTGAGAGGTGTATATCTCAGTATATACACACGGAGAGGTGTATATCTCAGTGTATATATACACTGAGAGGTGTATATCTCAGTGTATATACACTGAGAGGTGTACATCTCAGTGTATATACACTGAGAGGTGTATATCTCAGTATATACACACGGAGAGGTGTATATCTCAGTGTATATATACACTGAGAGGTGTATATCTCAGTGTATATACACTGAGACGTATATATCTCAGTGTATATATACACTGAGAGGTGTATATCTCAGTATATATACACTGAGAGGTATATATCTCAGTGTATATACACACTGAGAGGTGTATATCTCAGTATATACACACGGAGAGGTGTATATCTCAGTGTATATACACTGAGAGGTGTATATCTCAGTGTATATACACACTGAGAGGTGTATATCTCAGTGTATATACACACTGAGAGGTGTATATCTCAGTGTATATACGTTGACAGGTGTATATCTCAGTGTATATACACACTGAGAGGTGTATATCTCAGTATATATACACTGACAGGTGTATATCTCAGTGTATATATACACTGAGAGGTGTATATCTCAGTATATATACACTGACAGGTCTATATCTCAGTGTAAATACACTGAGAGGTGTATATCTCAGTATATATACACTGAGAGGTGTATATCTCAGTATATATACACTGGTAGTTTACATTAATCAGTATTTTACGTATTAAAGTAGTAGATAGACTTTAAACCCCATTAACCAACCTTAATGACCCTCGTGTAGTAGATAGACTTTAAACCCCATTAACCAACCTTAATGACCCTCGTGTAGTAGATAGACTTTAAACCCCATTAACCAACCAACCTTAGTAGTAGATAGACTTTAAACCCCATTAACCAACCAACCTTAGTAGTAGATAGACTTTAAACCCCATTAACCAACCTTAATGACCCTCGTGTAGTAGATAGACTTTAAACCCCATTAACCAACCTTAATGACCCTCGTGTAGTAGATAGACTTTAAACCCCATTATCCAACCTTAATGACCCTCGTGTAGTAAATAGACTTTAAACCCCATTAACCAACCTTAATGACCCTCGTGTAGTAGATAGACTTTAAACCCCATTAACCAACCAACCTTAGTAGTAGATAGACTTTAAACCCCATTAACCAACCAACCTTAGTAGTAGATAGTCTTTAAACCCCATTAACCAACCTTAATGACCCTCGTGTAGTAGATAGATTTTAAACCCCATTAACCAACCAACCTTAATGACCCTCATGTAGTAGATAGATTTTAAACCCCATTAACCAACCAACCTTAATGACCCTCGTTTAGTAGATAAACTTTAAACCCCATTAACCAACCAACCTTAATGACCCTCATGTAGTAGATAGATTTTAAACCCCATTAACCAACCAACCTTAATGACCCTCGTGTAGTAGATAGACTTTAAACCCAATAAACCAACCATTTAAGCCAAATATTTTAATTTACATTAGTCCCCGCATAAACGAGAGTTAGTTTAAGGGGTAACTAACCTGACGCTGCCAGAGAGGCTGTTAGGAACAGCAACAGCAGTAGTGACAGCAGATATAAGCGTGGAGGACTCATGGTGGAGGTGTGTGGTGGAGACAGCTGCCTGGTGGTGGGTGGTGGTGGTGGTGGTCGTGGTGGTGGTCGTGGTGGTGTGGTCGTGGTGGTGTGGTGTGCTAGCGTTTATATACCGCCAGGCTGGGATGGGAGGTCACATCACCAGTGCCATGTGTTGCTATTATGTGTTTTGGGCACCACCACCACCACTACCACCACCACTACCACCACCACTACCACCACCACCACCACCACCACCACCACCACCACCACCACCACCACCACCACCACCTCATTTTGATTCCACCAACACCACCACGAAGGATAACCCATCTTAATACAGGATGGGTTAGCCTTGAAAACCCATCACTTCTCCATTCCGTGACCCATAAGAAGTAGGACTCATAAGAATCATAAATCCCAGATTATCAGTAACCCAGGACAACCCATGAAAGCCAGCCAGTGTGGCTTACTGCCTTTGTAGTCCTGAAGTCAACTAACACACAGACATCTATTTACTACTACTTACTACTTACTACTTACTACTACTACTATTTAATACTAGTGGCCCGGTGGCCTGGTGGCTAAAGCTCCCGCTTCACACACGGAGGGCGCGGGTTCGATTCCCGGCGGGTGGAAACATTTCGACACGTTTCCTTACACCTGTTGTCCTGGGTGTTAGTCGACTGGTGTGGGTGGCATCCTGGGGGACAAGATTAAGGACCCCAATGGAAATAAGTTAGACAGTCCTCGATGACGCACTGACTTTCTTGGGTTATCCTGGGTGGCTAACCCTCCGGGGTTAAAAATCCGAACGAAATCTTATCTTATCTTATCTTAAATACATACACCAGATCTTAGAACACGTTACCCTGTGTTTCGCCCCTCCTGGCATTAAACCAGCGCTCGTTTCCATTGTGAGCTGAACCCTACCATGGGAGCTATATAGAACCCTCGCTCATAATGATAGAACCACAACAGGGTTCCACAACACTGAACCCATCATAGGCAGACAACAGGGCAGACATGGCAGTGTTTCACCCCATTTTCTTTATCATCTTTACACCTGTGTTATTCCCGTTATAAAAAAATGTATTGAAATCTACTCGAGTATCTTGTGACATTGTGAGTATATCCGAAGATGTTTGTATCTTTGTGTATATACACAGAGTGTGTACCATTATCTGTAAATACACCGAAGGGCGTATATCCTTCTATGTATATCCTTCGATATGGATAACTCGTAGAAATTAAAACTGTATCACGGTACGCAACAAATTCTGTAACTACACAATAGAGCGAAAAAGTAATGTGAAGGACCTGGGAGTGATAATGCCAGAGGATCTCACCTTCCAAGATCACAACAATGTGTTTGCTGAATCTGCTAGGAAAATGATAGAATGGATAATGAGAACCTTCAAAACTAGGGACGCCAAGCCCATGATGATTGTCTTCAAATCACTTGTTCTCTCTAAGCTGGAATACTGCTGTACACTAACTGCTCCCTTCAAGGCTGGCAAATGTGCTGACTTGGAGAGTTCTTCTCTTCATTCCAGCTTAAGAAACTTCAAGACTAGTGAAATGATTCCATCCACTCTAGGCTGAGGGATTGATTACCTCAAACTCCCGATCTTCAACCATTCTTCTCTGTACTTGACTGATAACGCCACTGTGTGGCGAAACGTTTCCACAGTAAAGACACCCTAGTGTTGAACAAGTGTCTAATATATCAACCTGTCAGTTTTACGAACCATGTAACTACATGGGGATAATAACCGAACCACCGCACAATTCCCCTCTGATGACTGACACTCTGGCTATGATTACTATGATTTAGAGATGTATCGGATGTGAAAATTTAAATAGCGGATGCGGATGTATATGCGGATATCTCTTTAGAGGAAAATGCAGCTACGGATGTAAGAAATCGTGCGGATGTTCCACGGATGCGGATATCCGATACAGGCGAGAGACACGATACAGTCGAATAAATACACGTACAAACTATGTATACTTATCACTGTGTTTACCATGTACACAGAACACTTAGCTGTAGCACAGAACCAGTGTTCAGACTCTTCTTGCAGAGCTGCAGCAGGACTGACAGATGCAACTGAAGGGACAAGTGTCTCTGACACACCAGATGCTTCACTTAACCCGTTTAGAAGCTCTATGCAAATTAATGGCACCAGACATGAAGCTCACTACTTAAGCATGCAAAAACCTCCCATATCCACCAACTGTTTAAAATCCCACCCTAAAAATATCTCCCGACCTACGGGGGATTTTTTTCTATAACGATTTTAAATAATATCCGTGAAGCCTATCGTGGCCTGTTTACCAGACCTAATATACATGTCTTTGTAATGTTATCACCGCTTATATTGACCAACTAATTATTTACTAAACCAGAAGGGGCACTCCAGTTCTGTCTAACATCACTACATGTTAATAATAATAATAATAATAATAATAATAATAATAATAATAATAATAATAATAATAATAATAATAATAATAATAATAATAATAATAATACCTTTGTTACTACCAGTACATGTACAAGGTATACAGACCATAGCTGACATCAATTACATACTACTATATAGAACGTTGCTTGTTATGCTGAGCATTTCCCGCAAATTAGGTCAGTTTTGTCCCAGGATGTGACCCACACCAGTCCACTAACACCCAGGATGTGACCCACACCAGTCCACTAACACTCAGAATGTGACCCACACCAGTCCACTAACACCCAGGATGTGACCCACACCAGTCCACTAACACCCAGGATGTGACCCACACCAGTCTACTAACACCCAGGATGTGACCCACACCAGTCCACTAACACAAAGGTACCCATTTTACACTAATGGGTTATTCCACTGCTGACCTTGCTACTGACAAGTCACAGTAGCTCTACCTCAAGAAGTTTCCCTTCGATCCCCGTCGGGGAAGGGAATTTGTAATCAACACACCATCGCCTCTACTCTTTCACGATGTTTGGCCATCGTGTAAATATTAAGTCAAGAAGACTTGCCCTTGCTGTCGCTGTAAACACCTGCTTGCAGGTAAAATTTATAGCTGTCCACTCTTTGAAAGACTCCTTCATTGTCCTCTGTAGTGACGATCTTGAAGCTTCTAAACTGATGGACGACACCGCTATGAAGACTCTTAGTGATCGACAGTTCACCGTCTCTCCACCTTTCCTACTGGCGAAACGTTCTGTTGTTGTCAAACGTTGGGACAATATCATAACATCCCTATCGACTGATGCTCTGAAGACCTCAATCGTCGAACAAAACTCTTGGACTTCGATTGACAACATCACCAAGATTCCAAATGCTACTGCTATGATCAAAATCACCTTCTACAGCATCGAGACTGTCCCATTAACGACAAGAAATTCTGTTCCAACTGCGGAAAAGGACATTATTTCAAAGCCTGTTCCACCACCAATCCCACTCCAACCTGCCTCAACTGCAAGGGCACTCACCATACCCTTGCAGCTAAATGCCCACTGAGGAAGGAAGTGCTGACTAAGAAAATCAAAGCGGAAGCTAAGAAGAACAGCCTCAAATCGCCGACATATGCCACCATAACAAAACAGCTATATCTATCCAGCACCTCCCTCTCTCCACTTCCAGACGCGGCTCCCTCCAAGGTGCTGTATTGCATGGTGTATGTTGCGCACCTTGCGAATGCAGCCAACCCAGGCACATTCAACACCACCAACTTAACAACATGTCTGCCGTCGTTTTCCCTGACTCCACACCTTCAACTGACATCCTCAGGATTCTTCCTAACGTCGTTAACTGCACTACTGCTGACCTGTCTCCTACTGCCCAAGCAGCTGTTCCGGCACCTTCCACAACCTCCGACAACACCGCTCATGCTGCCTCAACCACAGCCTCCCAACCAGATGTTACACCTCCAGTACACCTCTCCATTGCTCCTGTCGACCCACAGTCACCTGCTAGCACCGTGGTAGACTCATCTACTGAATACACATCAGAAAATGAAGAAGATATTGACGACTTTAGCACATCAACATGGGAAATCTTGCATTCTACACTGCCCCCATCAAACGCTGACACCATGAACTGCCCTGAACTCTACAAAGGCCTCAGTGCAGGAACTGTCAAGTTTTCCTGCGAACAACTCACCCAAGTACTGGAATTCCTGAAGCCTCTACGATTCACTTTTGGAACCAAGGCAAAACTATACTACCTCTCTAGAAGCAGCTTCAAGAAATTTGAGAATGGCTCTTCTACAGACCTGCCACCCCAGACGCGCCAAACAACACCACCAGTATGCTGCCCTCTGATGTTGTCCTCTGTCTGCCCTGTCCTGCGACGTAACCTGCTGCCAGCTTGTCAAGTCTATAGACATCCAGCTTCCACAAACCAAAGCAACTAAGCCTGCCACTTCTGATTCTTAAGTTTGTCCCACAATCGCCTAGCTGCTGGGTTAAACCCTGGCACTATTTCTACGACTGGACACTCCTCTCCAGCCCTATTCTTCGCCTGCCCCGTCTTCCCGTTCACCCCATTGGGGACTTACCTATACTCTCTTGATCGCCATCTTGATGGGTGAACATGGACGACCGGTGTAAAGAAAGAAGCCTAGTGTTTCTACCCTCGCTGAGAATCGAACCCGGATATCAGCGTGTGAAGCGAGAGCTTCAGCCACCAGGCTACCAGACCTCTGAAGTACCTGGAGGTACTTCATTGGTCTACAATATCGACAAGACGATGATGTAGTTCTACGAGGCTGAGGGACTGACCACCTCCTCTTCTACTGTTCATGTCTCTCTGTTGTATTAACAAAGTCACTGGTTGGCGAAACGCCTACAAAATAAAGGTGGACAGATGTTGTACATGGGTATAATTCATCATTAAAATAATGATAATAACGTGAAAGAGTGCAGGGGCAATGGGAGAGAAGTTTTAATATGAGAGAATCCAGATGGTGACATTGGACAGATGGTGACATTGAACAGATGGTGACATTGAACAGATGGTGACATTGAAGGTACTCACACTGAGGTGATGTAAGATAAAACTCCACGTGATTAATTCCTGCATGTCAGCTAGAAACTCCTACAGCTGTTGTTGTCTTAAGTTAGGTACAAATGTGGTAAAAAATGGATATGTGACTAAGAGTCATATCTTGTCCAAATTATATGACCTAAAGCTTTGATGAAGTGGATATGTGAGGATATGTTAATGCAGTCACGAACGAGTGGTTTTGAGAAAATGATAATACTGGTACTAGACGGGGATCGAACCCTCGACATTTTAGCACGCCTGCTAAGCTCACCAAAATTCCAAAACGCCTTGGACCACTGATCGTGAAGATTGTTACTGTCAGTGATATGTCCAGTATTCACCTGTTTGCGGTTGCTGGAGTCTAGGCACAGCTCCTGGCCCCCACCTTTTCTCTGGTCGCTATTAGGTCCACACACTCTCTCTCTCTCCTTGCTCCATGAGCTTTATTGTGTCTGTTCTTAAAGCTATGTATGGTTCCTGCCTCCACTACATCACTCTCCAGGTTGTTCCACTTCCTGATAACTCTGTGACTGAAGAAATACTTCCTAACGTCCCTGTGACTCGTCTGAGTCTTCAGCTTCCAGTTGTGACCCCTTGTTGCTGTGTCCCCTTGTTGCTGTGTCCCCTTGTTGCTGTGTCCCCTTGTTGCTGTGTCCCCTTGTTGCTGTGTCTCCTTGTTGCTGTGTCCCCTTGTTGCTGTGTCTCCTTGTTGCTGTGTCTCCTTGCTGCTGTGTCTCCTTGTTGCTGTGTACCCTTGTTGCTGTGTCCCCTTGTTGCTGTGTCCCCTTGTTGCTGTGTCCCCTTGTTGCTGTGTCTCCTTGTTGCTGTGTCCCCTTGTTGCTGTGTCTCCTTGTTGCTGTGTCTCCTTGCTGCTGTGTCTCCTTGTTGCTGTGTACCCTTGTTGCTGTGTCCCCTTGTTGCTGTGTCTCCTTGCTGCTGTGTCTCCTTGTTGCTGTGTACCCTTGTTGCTGTGTCCCCTTGTTGCTGTGTCCCCTTGTTGCTGTGTCCCCTTGTTGCTGTGTCTCCTTGTTGCTGTGTACCCTTGTTGCTGTGTCTCCTTGTTGCTGTGTCCCCTTGTTGCTGTGTCCCCTTGTTGCTGTGTCTCCTTGCTGCTGTGTCTCCTTGTTGCTGTGTACCCTTGTTGCTGTGTCTCCTTGCTTCTGTGTCTCCTTGTTGCTGTGTCCCTTGTTGCTGTGTCCCCTTGTTGCTGTGTCCCCTTGCTGCTGTGTCTCCTTGTTGCTGTGTCCCTTGTTGCTGTGTCCCCTTGTTGCTGTGTCCCCTTGTTGCTGTGTCACCTTGTTGCTGTGTCCCCCTGCTGCTGTGTCCCCTTGTTGCTGTGTCCCCTTGCTGCTGTGTCCCCTTGTTGTTGTGTCCCCTTGTTGCTGTGTTCCCTTGTTGTTGTGTCCCCTTGCTGCTGTGTCCCCTTGTTGCTGTGTCCCCTTGTTGCTGTGTTCCCTTGTTGCTGTGTCCCCTTGTTGCTGTGTCCCCTTGCTGCTGTGTCCCCTTGTTGCTGTGTCCCCTTGCTGCTGTGTCCCCTTGTTGTTGTGTCCCCTTGTTGTTGTCCCCTTGTTGCTGTGTCTCCTTGTTGCTGTGTCCCCTTGCTGCTGTGTCCCCTTGTTGCTGTGTCCCCTTGTTGCTGTGTCCCCTTGTTGCTGTGTCCCTTTGCTGCTGTGTCCATTTGCTGCTGTGTCCCCTTGCTGCTGTGTCCCCTTGTTGCTGTGTCCCCTTGTTGTTGTGTCCCCTTGTTGTTGTGTTCCCTTGTTGCTGTGTCCCCTTGTTGTTGTGTCCCCTTGTTGTTGTGTTCCCTTGTTGCTGTGTCCCCTTGTTGTTGTGTCCCCTTGTTGTTGTGTCCCCTTGTTGTTGTGTCCCCTTGTTGTTGTGTCCCCTTGTTGTTGTGTCCCCTTGTTGTTGTGTCCCCTTTTTGTTGTGCCCCCTTGTTGTTGTGCCCCCTTGTTGCTGTGTCCCCTTGTTGTTGTGTCCCCTTGTTGTTGTGTCCCCTTGTTGTTGTGTCCCCTTGTTGCTGTGTCCCCTTGTTGTTGTGTCCCCTTGTTGTTGTGTCCCCTTGTTGTTGTGTCCCCTTGTTGTTGTGTCCCCTTGTTGCTGTGTCCCCTTGTTGTTGTGTCCCCTTGTTGCTGTGTCCCCTTGTTGTTGTGTCCCCTTGTTGCTGTGTCCCCTTGTTGTTGTGTCCCCTTGTTGTTGTGTCCCCTTGTTGTTGTGTCCCCTTGTTGTTGTGTCCCCTTGTTGTTGTGTCCCCTTGTTGTTGTGTCCCCTTGTTGCTGTGTCCCCTTGCTGCTGTGTCCCCTTGTTGATGTGTCCCCTTGCTGCTGTGTCCCCTTGTTGTTGTGTCCCCTTGTTGTTGTGTCCCCTTGTTGTTGTGTCCCCTTGTTGCTGTGTCCCCTTGTTGTTGTGTCCCCTTGTTGTTGTGTCCCCTTGTTGTTGTGTCCCCTTGTTGCTGTGTCCCCTTGTTGTTGTGTCCCCATGTTGCTGTGTCCCCTTGTTGCTGTGTCCCCTTGTTGTTGTGTCCCCTTGTTGTTGTGTCCCATCTCTGAAACATTCTGTCACTATCCACCTAGTCAATTCCTCCCAGTATTTTATATGTCGTTATCATGTCTTCCCTATCCAGTGGTCCCACACAGTTACCGGGATGTTGACCATAGTTCGAGCCTTCGGCCACTTTCGTGTCTTAACATCAACAGTCGTTCATTACGACTTAAAATGAGTTCACAGACTATGGCTTTGAGGGGAGGAGAGTGAAACCTAACTTGATAAAGCTCTACACAGAGTGAAACCTAACTTGATAAAGCTCTACACAGAGTGAAACATAACTTGATAAAGCTCTACACAGAGTGAAACATAACTTGATAAAGCTCTACACAGAGTGAAACATAACTTGATAAAGCTCTACACAGAGTGTAACCTAACTTGATAAAGCTCTACACTGAGTGTAACCTAACTTGATAAAGCTCTACACTGAGTGTAACCTAACTTGAAAGACACTTGTCAGTATATACACACTGAGGGATACAGGGAGTCGGGGCGTTGAGAAGGTCAGTATCTCACACACTGACGCAGACACAACTGCCCAATTCACTTAATTATCCTAAGGTTATTGAGGAGTCTGGGGTGGACAGTAACGAGGATGATGTTCCTACTGTGTGTGTGTGTGTGTGTGTGTGTGTGTGTGTGTGTGTGTGTGTGTGTGTGTGTGTGTGTGTGTGTGTGTGTGTGTGTGTGTGTGTGTGTGTGCGTGTACTCACCTAGTTGTACTCACCTAGTTGAGGTTGCGGGGGTCGAGTCCGAGCTCCTGGCCCCGCCTCTTCACTGATCGCTACTAGGTCACTCTCCCTGAGCCGTGAGCTTTATCATACCTCTGCTTAAAGCTATGTATGGATCCTGCCTCCACTACATCGCTTCCCAAACTATTCCACTTACTGACTACTCTGTGGCTGAAGAAATACTTCCTAACATCTCTGTGATTCATCTGTGTCTTCAGCTTCCAACTGTGTCCCCTTGTTACTGTGTCCAATCTCTGGAACATCCTGTCTTTGTCCACCTTGTCAATTCCCCTCACTATTTTGTATGTCGTTACCATGTCCCCCCTATCTCTCCTGTCCTCCAGTGTCGTCAGGTTGATTTCCCTTAACCTCTCCCCGTAGGACATACCTCTTAGCTCTGGGACTAGTCTTGTTGCAAACCTTTGCACTTTCTCTCGTTTCTTTACGTGATTAGCTAGGTGTGGGTTCCAAACTGGTGCCGCATACTCCAATATGGGTCTAACGTACACGGTGTACAGGGTCCTGAATGATTCCTTATTAAGATGTCGGAATGCTGTTCTGAGGTTTGTTAGGCGCCCATATGCTGCAGCAGTTATTTGGTTGATGTGCGCTTCAGGAGATGTGCCTGGTGTTATACTCACCCCAAGATCTTTTTCCTTGAGTGAGGTTTGTAGTCTCTGGCCCCCTAGACTGTACTCCGTCTGCGGTCTTCTTTGCCCTTCCCCAATCTTCATGACTTTGCACTTGGTGGGATTGAACTCCAGGAGCCAATTGCTGGACCAGGTCTGCAGCCTGTCCAGATCCCTTTGTAGTTCTGCCTGGTCTTCGATCGAGTGAATTCTTCTCATCAACTTCACGTCATCTGCAAACAGGGACACCTCAGAGTCTATTCCTTCCGTCATGTCGTTCACAAATACCAGAAACAGCACTGGTCCTAGGACTGACCCCTGTGGGACCCCGCTGGTCACAGGTGCCCACTCTGACACCTCGCCACGTACCATGACTCGCTGCTGTCTTCCTTACAAGTATTCCCTGATCCATTGTAGTGCCTTCCCTGTTATCCCTGCTTGGTCCTCCAGTTTTTGCACCAATCTCTTGTGTGGAACTGTGTCAAACGCCTTCTTGCAGTCCAAGAAAATGCAATCCACCCACCCCTCTCTCTCTCTTGTCTTACTGCTGTCACCATGTCATAGAACTCCAGTAGGTTTGTGACACAGGATTTCCCGTCCCTGAAACCATGTTGGCTGCTGTTGATGAGATCATTCCTTTCTAGGTGTTCCACCACTCTTCTCCTGATAATCTTCTCCATTATTTTGCATACTATACATGTCAGTGACACTGGTCTGTAGTTTAATGCTTCATGTCTGTCTCCTTTTTTAAAGATTGGGACTACATTTGCTGTCTTCCATGCCTCAGGCAATCTCCCTGTTTCGATAGATGTATTGAATATTGTTGTTAGGGGTACACATAGCGCCTCTGCTCCCTCTCTCAATACCCATGGGGAGATGTTATCTGGCCCCATTGCCTTTGTGTGTGTGTGTGTGTGTGTGTGTGTGTGTGTGTGTGTGTGTGTGTGTGTGTGTGTGTGTGTGTGTGTGTGTGTGTGTGTGTGTGTGTTGTGTGTTGTGTGTGTTGTGTGTGTTGTGTGTGTGTGTGTGTGTGTGTGTGTGTGTGTGTGTGTGTGTGTGTGTGTGTGTGTGTGTGTGTGTGTGTGTGTGTGTGTGTGTATGTGTGTGTGTGTGTGTGTGTGTGTGTTGGCACACGCTGTGGGTCTGTGTTTGAGATATCCACTCCCACGTGGGCGTCACGCTGTCAACCACCACGTGGGCGTCACGCTCTTGTCCACTACGTGGGTGTCACTCCCTCAGTCACCATCACTGGCATTCTAATCATCAACAACTAGCTTCTTCGTGGCAGTTGAGACGTCAAATTAATGTCTCATAGCCTACAAGTGAGATTCAAACCCCCAGTGCAACCATATACCAGAGCCAAACCATATGCCAGGGCCAAACCATATGCCAGGGCCAAACCATATGCCAGGGCCAAACCATATGCCAGGGCCAAACCATATTCCAGGGCCAAACCATATGCCAGGGCCAAACCATATGCCAGGGCCAAACCATATTCCAGGGCCAAACCATATGCCAGGGCCAAACCATATGCCAGGGCCAAACCATATGCCAGGGCCAAACCATATTCCAGGGCCAAACCATATGCCAGGGCCAAACCATATGCCAGGGCCAAACCATATTCCAGGGCCAAACCATATGCCAGGGCCAAACCATATGCCAGGGCCAAACCATATGCCAGGGCCAAACCATATTCCAGGGCCAAACCATATGCCAGGGCCAAACCATATGCCAGGGCCAAACCATATTCCAGGGCCAAACCATATGCCAGGGCCAAACTTTTGTTAGTAAGTTGATTTAGGCACAGGTACGTATAGGTATAATTATTATATATAGTGTAAATTACCCACCGGGATAAGAGAAAAAAAAAGCCAGTTACTTATTTCCCTTCCTCTCTGTTCATAAAGATTGTGTTAAGCCTGTGGGTTAGTAACCCAGGATAACCCACTGAAGTTACGTTTTTATAAGACTGGCTGATTTCCATGGAGGTCCTTTATGACCCTCAGGATGCGACCCACACTAGTCGACTAACATTCAGGTACCTACTTACTGCTAGGTGAACAGGGACAGCAGGTGTAAAGCAATATTCCCAGTGTTCCTGTTCCTCTGATTATTGGATCCTTTACTATCTCCCTCTTTCCCTCTTTTCTCCTGCTACTCCCCTCTCATTCCTATCAATAAAAACTCTCTGACACATGCAATAATTGCCACGATCTGTATACCACTAGAACATATTACCTTCCAAGTTTGTAAGTGCCTCGAGTAATGGGACAGATTACTATCATTATTTAGCAGTGGGAGGCGTGAGAGTCCCTGTGGGAGCACAAGATGTCAGGATGATGGCCTCGTGGAGTGGCAAGAAACTGCTGGTGGCGGGAAGCCCAGTGATTGGCTACGGTCGAATATTTGGTGGCGGGAAGCCTCGTGATTGGCGGAGAGAAAGGGCGGGAGCGCCAGAAAGTGGCGGGAATTAGAATGTAAACAAAGAAAGGACTCCTAAAAGAATGGTCACAGGCTGGACACTCGCTCTCTGACGTCAAGAACTGATTACTTTTTTATGGTTTATTTGTGCAAGATGCTGTATATATTGCGAAGAATGCCAGCCCCTTGTGGCGTATTTGTGCGTTGTCACGTGACAAGTGTAGCAAGGTCAGCTTCCATGGGAACACAAGTACAAACTTCAAAGTCCATTCAGTACACAATCTCTTATGTTATTTCCAAGGATTGATAACAACATCTGGCGTCCTAAAGCGATATTAAATTTGTGATCATCGGTTTATGGTGGCAGAGAGTCCTAAAAAACCTCTAAGACTCCCAGTAGAAATAAGTACAAGTACCCCAATGGAAATAAATAGCAGGTACCTCCATGGAAATAAGTCACTAACTGACTTTTTGGGGTTATCTTAGGTAATTTACTCTATGTAAGATAATTATACTTACTTGTACCCGTGTCTACATAAACCTCCCTAAATTAGTACCACACAGAGTTCTCGGGACTGAGTCACCATACCTGGAGTATACCTGGAGAGGTTTTCGGAGGTCAAGGCCCCCGAGGTCTATGACCTGGCCTCGTGGTGGACCAGGGTCTGATCAACCAGGCTGTTACTGTTGGCTGCACGTTAACCGACGTATGAACCACAGCCCGACTGGTCAGGTACTGACTCTATGTGCTTGTCCAGCGACTTCTAGAAGACAGCCAGAGGTCTTTGAAGGCAGCCAGGGGTCTTGAAGACAGCCAGAGGTCTTTGAAGGCAGCCAGGGGTCTTGAAGACAGCCAGAGGTCTTTGAAGGCAGCCAGGGGTCTTGAAGACAGCCAGGGGTCTTGAAGACAGAAAGGGGTCTTGAAGACAGTCAGGGGTCTTGAAGACAGCCAGGGGTCTTGAAGACAGCCAGGGGTCTTGAAGACAACTAGGGGTCTTGAAGACAGCCGTGGGTCTTGACGACAACCAGGGGTCATGAAGACAACCAGGGGTCTTGAAAACAGCCAGGGGTCTTGACGACAACCAGGGGTCTTGAAGACAGCCAGGGGTCATGAGGACAACCAGGGGTCTTGACGACAACCAGGGGTCTTGAAGACAACCAGGGGTCTTGAAGACAACCAGGGGTCTTGAAGACAACCAGGGGTCTTGACGACAACCAGGGATCTTGAAGACAACCAGGGGTCTTGAAGACAACCAGGGGTCTTGAAGACAACCAGGGGTCTTGAAGACAACCAGGGGTCTTGAAGACAACCAGGGGTCTTGAAGACAACCAGGGATCTTGAAGACAACCAGGGGTCTTGACGACAACCAGGGGTCTTGAAGACAACCAGGGGTCTTGAAGACAACCAGGGGTCTTGAAGACAACCAGGGGTCTTGAAGACAACCAGGGGTCTTGAAGACAAACAGGGGTCTTGAAGACAGCCAGGGGTCTCTTGGTAATCCTCCTTATGTATGCTGGGAGGCAGTTGAACAGTCTTGGGTCCCTGACACTTACTGTGTTGTCTCTTAGCATACTTGAGGCTCCCCTGCTTTTCATTGGATGGGGGGATGGGGAGGTTGTTGCATGCGTAAATCGAAACCAGAAACTCAGACTTATAGGAAATTGACGGAGAAGTTGATAAGGGCTTCATGCAACTCATATTGGGTTGTTATAGGCCCGGGTTCGAGTCTCACACGTAACCTATGAGATGCAAAAATGTTTGTTAATATGTGGTGGATATGTGGGTCAGCGGGCCACCAGGAGTAACAGCCTGGTTGACCAGGCTAGTACCAGACGAGCCTGGCACATGGCCGGGCTCCGGGAAAAGAAAAACTCTGGGAAACATCAAAAGAATACCAAAATTAGAGACAATATATGTAGGTAGTAGGTTGGTAGACAGCAACCACCCAGGGAAGTACTACCATCCTGTGGTAGTAGGTTGGTAGACAGCAACCACCCAGGGAAGTACTACCGTCCTGTGGTAGTAGGTTGGTAGACAACAACCACCCAGGGAGGTACTACCGTCCTGTGGTAGTAGGTTGGTAGACAACCACCCAGGGAGGTACTACCATCCTGTGGTAGTAGGTTGGTAGACAACAACCACCCAGGGAGGTACTACCATCCTGTGGTAGTAGGTTGGTAGACAACAACCGCCCAGGGAGGTACTACCGTCCTGTGGTAGTAGGTTGGTAGACAACAACCACCCAGGGAGGTACTACCATTCTGTGGTAGTAGGTTGGTAGACAACAACCACCCAGGGAGGTACTACCATCCTGTGGTAGTAGGTTGGTAGACAACAACCACCCAGGGAGGTACTACCATCCTGTGGTAGTAGGTTGGTAGACAGCAACCACCCAGGGATGTACTACCATCCTGTGGTAGTAGGTTGGTAGACAGCAACCACCCAGGGAGGTACTACCATCCTGTGGTAGTAGGTTGGTAGACAGCAACCACCCAGGGAGGTACTACCATCCTGTGGTAGTAGGTTGGTAGACAGCAACCACCCAGAGAGGTACTACCATCCTGTGGTAGTAGGTTGGTAGACAGCAACCACCCAGGGAGGTACTACCATCCTGTGGTAGTAGGTTGGTAGACAGCAACCACCCAGGGATGTACTACCATCCTGTGGTAGTAGGTTGGTAGACAGCAACCACCCAGGGAGGTACTACCATCCTGTGGTAGTAGGTTGGTAGACAGCAACCACCCAGGGAGGTACTACCATCCTGTGGTAGTAGGTTGGTAGACAGCAACCACCCAGAGAGGTACTACCATCCTGTGGTAGTAGGTTGGTAGACAGCAACCACCCAGGGAGGTACTACCGTCCTGCCAAGTGAGTGTAAAACGGGAACCTGTAATTGTTTTACATGATGGTAGGATTGCTGGTGTCTTTTGTCTGTCTCATAAACATGCAAGAGTTCAGGTATGTCTTGCTACTTCTACTTACACTATGTCACACTACACATACATGTACAAGCATATATATACACACCCATCTGGGTTTTCTTTTAGTTTCTTACTAGTTCTTGTTCTTGTTTATTTCCTCTTACCTCCATGGGGAAGTGGAACAGAATTCTTCCTCCGTAAGCCATGAGTGTCGTAAGAGGCGACTAAAATGCCGGGAGCAAGGGGCTAGTAACCCCTTCTCCTGTATATATTACTGAATTTGAAAAGAGAAACTTTCGTTTTTCTTTTAGGGCCACCCCGCCTCGGTGGGATACTGCCGGTTTGTTGAAAAAAAAAAAAAAATATATATATATATATATATATATATATATATATATATATATATATATATATATATATATATATATATATATATATATATATATATATATATATATATATGGTATATATAAGGTTAAAGAAGAGGCACACATTTTTTTATATATATTTATATTTGTTAATTTCACTGGAAGTTACGATATTGGGTCTAAGACGCTATAAATTACCCGGGGAGAAAGTATCTGTCACGGGACCCTGAACCACAACAAACTCTCGTTAGGATGACTTACAGTCAGCTAAGAAAAGTAATATAACAATAATTATTATTATTATTACTGGGAAGCGCTAAACCTGTAGAGCTCAAACAACGCCTGTGCGAAAGGAATCAGTTACGAGTCATGGAAGAACAGTTACTAACTGCTTCATTGATTTCTTTCTCCTGCATGATACATGCAGTTTGTCATGCACGATTTTAGATGTTCCCATGATTTTAATTACGCTTCAGGACAATGTGAAACTAAGGAGTCGAGAAACTGTATCCATGATGCTGGACCTGTTGAACCCATAGATGGAACCTGATTACATCCCATTATCCAGGGACTGTATGGTCTCTATACCTGGAGAGTGGTTTCTGGGGGTCAACGCCCCCGGGGGCTGGTCTGTGACCTGGCCCTGTGACATGGTCTGTGACCTTACCAAGCCTTCCCAACCTAACACAACCAGTGTCGTTACAGTAATAAGCTACGTTATAATGCGTAATGACGGTGTAAACACCTCCTTGTACAGTGTTTCTCAATTATATCTGTAAATAGTTAATTACCACTGGAACTTAATCCAACAAAATAGTTGGGCCAAGTTCCTGGACCTATTGTGTTCTCTACTTACCAAATACATCAGCCAAGTAACATATACACACCACATACACACTATATATATATATATATATATATATATATATATATATATATATATATATATATATATATATATATATATATATATATATATATATATATATATATATATATATATATATATATATATATATATATCCTGAGTGGAACATTTGTAAATTATGGTCTTACATCTATACTAACTACAAAATCTACTGGAACCTTGGACAATAATTTTGGCGAGGCTCTACAACCAATGTTGTCTTATTTACAAGAAAAATAACTACACGAGCGATTTAGATTTCATAGGGAGGTATGTTCTGTAAAATATGATAGATCAATTTATGTGGTTAATATAGATAGAGAGTTACTGTTTGAAAATATTCCATTGCTAGATATTGTAAGCATCTTGTTAGATAAGTTAACATTGGGTAATTTGAGTAACTTACGTTTAAATAGATAAATATTTGCTAGGATTTGGGAAATTACAGTTACAATTATTTTTTTTTTTACATTTAACATTAATGTGGGCTCTCAGGTGGTTGCTGTGGGATCACCATTACCTCCAACTTATGCAAATTCTTCTGTTACCATGAAGGAATATGGCTAAACTATCATACAATTGCCTTCAAATCCTTCTATCGTCGATATATGGGTGATTTTTTCCATTTTTCTGGGGGATAAATCACATTGAAATAGATTGGTAGTATTTCTCACCTCCAAACACGCTACCCAAAATTTTAAGATGAAATTGGAGAAAATAATCCACACAGGCTTTTCTAGACACTGATAATGAATAATAATGATTAATATCCAACTACTGTATTTAAAGGCTTCGGTGGGCCGTTAAATGGTGCTGTGTTAGAACACGTATTAATACAGAATCTAATATATATCTCCAAACTATGATTTGTTTGATATCAGAGTTAAAATTTTGGTTAATTTCTACATGTTTCTCATCCAAGGAACCTGTTGTCACACACTGCTCTCATTTACAGTGTTAAATCCCTTTCTTAAGTCAACAGAGGCTTAAGGCTCACTGAATATACATGAAACTACCTTAGTAAGGAAGTCTGAGTTACCATATTCGTAACGAACTTCGTAATATGTACTTGTAACTATTTCATTCCATGACTCACGAAATCGTAATGACACGATTGCAAACAAACCATACCACGGGCGGGGATAGAACCCGCGGTCAGAGAGTCTCAAAACTCCAGACCGTCGTGTTAGCCACTGGACCAGCTAGCCACAATAAGATTCGTCCAACTAGGTATATTTCTACACCATAGGAAGGTTAGCATAGGCACCACTGTGACCACAAATGCAAGTTTTTACAGACGAATCTCCAGCTAGCGTGGCCGTGACGAACTCTAGCTCAAGTCCCCTCAATGTGGCTAGCTGGTCCAGTAGCTAACGCGACGGTCTGGAGTTTTGAGACTCTGACCGCGGGTTCTATCCCCGGCCGTGGTATGGTTTGCCTCAATTCCATACATTAACATCTTAGTTGTACTCACTATTCGGTATAATGTTGGTACTTATTTAGAAGATGTGCAAGAATGGTATACAATACCGACAATATGACAGTTTAGACACATGTGCAACATCTGGGTATCTTTATTGTAGACGTTTCGCCCTCCAGTGGCTTTATCAATACAGATTCTAGGACATGATTAGAAGACAGTAGAACTATATACAAAAGATGAGGTGATCAGTCCCTCAGTCTTGGAGTCCGTGTTGAGAGCACCGTAGTTGTAGAGATTCTGGAAACGAGGGCATAGTCAGTGGTAGGCAGGATTCCCCAGTGGAAGTAGGTCATACCCAAAGAAATGGGTTAGTTGTAGTAGACTTTCACGGCTACTACAACTAACCCATCCCTTTGGGTAGGACCTACTTCCACTGGGGAATCCTACGTACCACTGACTATGCCCTCGTCTGCTACACATCCCTGTCCACTGACGCCTATATAACCGCCAGTCTTCTTGCCTGTGCTACAGAATATCTACAACCACGGTGCTCTCAACACCAACTCCAAGGCTGAGGGACTGATTACCTTTTGTTTTGTATATAGTTCTACTGTCTTCTAGCTATGTCCTAGAATCTGTACTGATAAAGCCACTGGATGGCGAAACGTCTACAGTAAAGATAACCAGAGTTGATACTTGTTTAGAAGCTCTTGAGTCGTCTTTCTTGTGACCTGAGATTGTTGTGGCCGAGGTGTAGGGTTCAGTACGTGGGTAGTGCCTCATTGTATGTGGGTAGTACCTGATACGTTGGTAGTACCTCATTATACGTGGGTAGTACCTCATTATACGTGGGTAGTACCTGATTACATGGGTAGTACCTTATACGTTGGTAGTACCTCATTATACATGGGTAGTACCTGATTATACATGGGTAGTACCTGATAGATTGGTAGTACCTCATTATACGTAGGTAGTACCTCATTATACGTGGGTAGTACCTCATTATACGTGGGTAGTACCTGATTATACGTGGGTAGTACCTGATTATACATGGGTAGTACCTGATAGATTGGTAGTACCTCATTATACGTAGGTAGTACCTCATACGTGGGTAGTACCTCATTATACGTGGGTAGTACCTCATTATACGTGGGTAGTACCTCATTATACGTGGGTAGTACCTCATTATACGTGGGCAGTACCTTACAAATTTTTCAACCCCCACATCTCAAAACATATGGGTACATAAAACTCAAATTAACATGTAATAAATAACTGACTAAACACAAATACCTTTCTATATAGGCCTCGCCCCCAGGTCCCCCTCACTCTGCAGTCAATGTTGTGACTCACTCAGCCAACTACGCAATTACCTCCGGGTACTTCACAGTCTTGACAGTAATTACTACCACAAAGACTTGACCTCATCCCTGAATCCCAGTGCTGATGTACCTTACCTGAGCCCCTACAATACATCCCTACAACTGTTTATACACTAACTGTTTAATGAGTCAATTTGGTAAATTGCTTGGATTACAGTGTCATAATTAGTGAAGGATAAGAATCACAATACAGTGGATGGAACAGTTTACAAATGGCCCACACTTTCGATCTTTTCTAGACCATTATCAGGTATAAAATGGGATGATTCTCAGTCTCTTACTGAGGGCAAACTATACAAATCTCTTATACCTCTCAGTAATTTCACTTCTTTTTATTAGTTATTTAAGTTATAATATTCACTCTGTGGAGAGGATGGGAACGACAGTCTCCAGAGACAGGCGCAAGTTATTGCTAGTCATTGTAGAGATAAGACATGTTGATGTGATGGGTTGCAGACTTTCTTGTTTCTGGTGGTGTTTCGGGCTTTTTTGTTCCTGGTGGTGTATCGGACTTTCTTGTTCCTGGTGGTGTTTCGGACTTTCTTGTTCCTGGTGGTGTTTCGGACTTTCTTGTTCCTGGTGGTGTTTCGGACTTTCTTGTTCCTGGTGGTGTCTTGGACTTTCTTGTTCCTGGTGGTGTTTCGGACTTTCTTGTTCCTGGTGGTGTTTCAGACTTCCTTGTTTCTGGTGGTGTTTCAGACTTACGTGTTCCTGGTGGTATTTCGGACTTCCTTGTTCCTGATGGTGTTTCAGACTTCCTTGTTTCTGGTGGTGTTTCAGACTTACGTGTTCCTGGTGGTGTTTCGGACTTTCTTGTTCCTGGTGGTGTTTCAGACTTCCTTGTTTCTGGTGGTGTTTCAGACTTACGTGTTCCTGGTGGTATTTCGGACTTCCTTGTTCCTGATGGTGTTTCAGACTTACGTGTTCCTGGTGGTACTTGAGATTTCCTTGTTGCTAGAGTCTTGACAGAGACTGTTATTCCCTCTCCTTGACCAGCACTGCAGGAGTCTAAGGATTCCTTACACAGAGAAGTCTTTCTTGGCGGCGAATACTCACTATTCTTACTTGAGGAGGATAATTTGTGTCTCAGAGACCATTTACGGGATGAGTGTGTACTGGAGTTGGAAGGTTGTGCACTCAAGAGGTCTCTCATTCGAGTGAACAGAGATTTCTCTCTCATCTCCTGCAAGGCTGCTGCAAGAGTTTTGGTCACGGAATGCCTCCTGTGAGTGGGCATATCCACATGGTTCTCTGGCGAGGAATTGTTACATCTTTCCTCGATGTCACTGTCAGTTACGGAATATGTTCTGTGAACTGGCATGTCTTCAGGGTCCTCTGGGGTGTAGCTGTCCAGTCTTGTTTCGCCATTGCTGTTATGGGTCTCACTCCACCCAGAGTTCCTCAGTGTTGTACACTGCTGAAGTTCCTTAACCTTATCTGCTGGTGTTGTAGTGGTATCAGTGAGAGGTTGTAGCAAGCCTTGAGGACTGGGTGACACAGGTATCGGGTGACTACGGATTGGCAGTACATCATAAGGGTTCTCATCTTCTGTGTCCTCTCGCAGGCTTAAAGAAGCCGAGTGGCGTTTATTGTTGAGAGGACCCTGGGCTGATGCTTGACATTGTGGGGGCACCGGCGAGGTCAGCAAATCAAAGTCACGTTTTACGGTCGGTGATGGTATGGAAAAACTGGGATCGTGGTCATAATAATAAGGTGACCTGGAGAGACTAGAGTTGAAGGAGAAGTTAATATTGTCCAGCTTCTCCTTGGGCTGGTGTGGGCCCTGTAGGAAGTCCTTCTTTCCTGCAGGGAAGTAGGTCTGACCTATGGCTGCGTAGGACTTCCCTGTATCAGGGCCCATCTTATTTGCAAGAGGGTACATCTTTCCTACAGTGGGATTAATCTTCCAAGAAGTGGATTTCCTGCCGTAAGTGAGACGGACACTTTCTGCAGACTCACCATCTTTAGTCATTTTTTTGGGGGGTCTCGGAATCCCTCGAAGACAGTTTCGGCCGTTCCATTTCAGGTACCCACCTACCAGTACCACCACCACTACCAGTAACACCACTACCCCGATCAGAGTATTAGTGGCGATTTTGTACCCGGTGCACTTTGGTGGCAGTGTTGTGGTGACTGGCAGTGTACTGGCACCAGTGACACTGCTCGCTGAACGCGTGGAAGATTCAATTACGGAACTTGTACTGAGATGCCCCTTGGAGGCATTGTTACTGGGTGATACGGAACTCAAGTTGCTGGGTGATACGGAACTCAAGCTGCTGGGTGGTGTACCACTTGGGTTGCCATATGTCACGGCCGCTTGCAATACTACATTAATCATTGCTAGGGTGACCATGCTGAGGGACTTTGCAAGTAGTTCACGGCCTCCATTTGTTGAATCTGGAACACACAATTGCAATATTAAATAGTGTAACTTAGATTCATTTATGTTTCCTGGACATGAGTGACTCCTAAGGGTTTAGAGCTTCCGGTTAACGTCACTAGTACAGTGTTGCCACGCTAATATTACTAGTACAGTGTTACCACACAAACAACACTAGTACAGTGTTACCACACAAACAACACTAGTACAGTGTTACCACACAAACAACACTAGCACAGTGTTACCACACAAACATCACTAGTACAGTGTTACCACACAAACAACACTAGTACAGTGTTACCACACAAACATCACTAGTACAGTGTTACCACACAAACAACACTAGTACAGTGTTACCACACAAACAACACTAGTACAGTGTTACCACACAAACAACACTAGCACAGTGTTACCACACAAACAACACTAGTACAGTGTTACCACACAAACAACACTAGCACAGTGTTACCACACAAACATCACTAGTACAGTGTTACCACACAAACAACACTAGCACAGTGTTACCACACAAACAACACTAGTACAGTGTTACCACACAAACAACACTAGCACAGTGTTACCACACAAACATCACTAGTACAGTGTTACCACACAAACAACACTAGTACAGTGTTACCACACAAACAACACTAGTACAGTGTTACCACGCAAACAACAATAGCACAGTGTTACCACACAAACAACACTAGTACAGTGTTACCACACAAACAACACTCGTACAGTGTTACCACACAAACAACACTAGCACAGTGTTACCACACAAACAACACTAGTACAGTGTTACCACACAAACAACACTAGTACAGTGTTACCACGCAAACAACACTAGCACAGTGTTACCACACAAACAACACTAGCACAGTGTTACCACACAAACAACACTAGTACAGTGTTACCACACAAACAACACTAGTACAGTATTACCACACAAACAACACTAGCACAGTGTTACCACACAAACAACACTAGTACAGTGTTACCACACAAACAACACTAGTACAGTATTACCACACAAACAACACTAGCACAGTGTTACCACACAAACAACACTAGTACAGTGTTACCACGCAAACAACACTAGCACAGTGTTACCACACAAACATCACTAGTACAGTGTTACCACACAAACAACACTAGCACAGAGTTACCACACAAACAACACTAGTACAGTATTACCACACAAACAACACTAGCACATTATTACCACACAAACAACACTAGTACAGTATTACCACACAAACAACACTAGTACAGTATTACCACACAAACAACACTAGCACAGTGTTACCACACAAACAACACTCGTACAGTGTTACCACACAAACAACACTAGCACAGTGTTACCACACAAACAAAACTAGCACAGTGTTACCACACAAACAACACTAGTACAGTGTTACCACACAAACATCACTAGCACAGTGTTACCACACAAACAACACTCGTACAGTGTTACCACACAAACAACACTAGTACAGTGTTACCACACAAACAACACTCGTACAGTGTTACCACACAAACAACACTAGTGCAGTGTTACCACACAAACAACGCTAGTACAGTGTTACCACACAAACAACACTAGTACAGTGTTACCACACAAACAACACTAGTGCAGTGTTACCACACAAGCAACACTAGCACAGTGTTACCACACAAACAACACTAGCACAGTGTTACCACACAAACAACACTAGTACAGTGTTACCACGCAAACAACACTAGCACAGTGTTACCACACAAACAACAGTCGTACAGTGTTACCACACAAACAACACTAGTGTTACCACACAAACAACACTCGTACAGTGTTACCACACAAACAACACTAGTGCAGTGTTACCACACAAACAACACTAGCACAGTGTTACCACACAAACAACACTAGTACAGTGTTACCACGCAAACAACACTAGCACAGTGTTACCACACAAACAACAGTCGTACAGTGTTACCACACAAACAACACTAGTACAGTGTTACCACACAAACAACACTCGTACAGTGTTACCACACAAACAACACTCGTACAGTGTTACCACACAAACAACACTCGTACAGTGTTACCACACAAACAACACTAGTACAGTGTTACCACACAAACAACACTAGCACAGTGTTACCACACAAACAACACTAGTACAGTGTTACCACACAAACAACACTAGTACAGTGTTACCACACAAACAACACTAGTACAGTGTTACCACACAAACAACACTAGTACAGTGTTACCACACAAACAACACTCGTACAGTGTTACCACACAAACATCCTTCACTGTTATCTTTCCGCACTTCCGTCATATTACGTTGTAATTTATGCTGTGCCAGATGTCTCAGGATAAGTTGACAGATTATTATTATTATTATTATTATTATTATTATTATTATTATTATTATTATTATCAGCAGTAGTACTAGTAGAGGTATGATGATAGTGGAGGCATCAAGACCCCTGGTTGTCTTCAAGACCCCTGGTTGTCTTCAAGATTCCTGGTTGTCTTCAAGACCCCTGGTTGTCTTCAAGACCCCTGGTTGTCTTCAAGACCCCTGGTTGTCTTCAAGACCCCTGGTTGTCTTCAAGATCCCTGGTTGTCTTCAAGACTCCTGGTTGTCTTCAAGACTCCTGGTTGTCTTCAAGACCCCTGGTTGTCTTCAAGACCCCTGGTTGTCTTCAAGACCCCTGGTTGTCTTCACGATCCCTGGTTGTCTTCAAGATCCCTGGTTGTCTTCACGATCACTGGTTGCCTTCAAGATCCCTGGTTGTCTTCAAGACCCCTGGTTGTCTTCAAGACTCCTGGTTGTCTTCAAGACCCCTGGTTGTCTTCACGATCCCTGGTAGTCTTCAAGATTCCTGGTTGTCTTCAAGACCCCTGGTAGTCTTCAAGACCCCTGGTTGTCTTCAAGACCCCTGGTAGTCTTCAAGACCCCTGGTTGTCTTCAAGACCCCTGGTAGTCTTCAAGACTTCTGATTGTCTTCAAGACCCCTGGAAGTCTTCCAGACCCCTGGTTGTCTTCTAGACCCCTATTTGTCTTCAAGACCTCTGGTAGTCTTCAAGACTCCTGGTTGTCTTCTATACCCATATTTGTCTTCAAGACCCCTGGTTGTCTTCAAGATTCCTGGTTGTCTTCAAGACTCCTGATGGTCGTCAAGACCTCTGGTTGTCTTAAAGACCAATACCTGCCATCAAGACTCCATGGTTGTCTTCAAGACCCCTGGTTGTCTTCAAGACTCCCTGGTTGTCTTCAAGACCCCTGGTTGTCTTCAAGACCCCTGGATGTCATCAAGACCCCTGGATGTCATCAAGACTCCTGGTTGTCTTCAAGACCCCTGGTTGTCTTCAAGACCCCTGGATGTCATCAAGATTCCTGGTTGACTTCAAGACCCCTGGTTGTCTTCAAGACCCCTGGATGTCATCAAGACTCCTGGTTGTCTTCAAGACCCCTGGTTGTCTTCAAGACACCTGGTTGTCTTCAAGACCCCTGGATGTCATCAAGACCCCTGGATGTCATCAAGACTCCTGGTTGTCTTCAAGACCCCTGGTTGTCTTCAAGACCCCTGGATGTCATCAAGACCCCTGGATGTCATCAAGACCCCTGGTTGTCTTCAAGACCCCTGGATGTCATCAAGACCCCTGGATGTCATCAAGACTCCTGGTTGGCTTCAAGATCCCTGGTTGTCATCAAGACCCCTGGATGTCTTCAAGACCCCTGGATGTCATGAAGACTCTTGGTTGTCTTCAAGACCCCTGGATGTCATCAAGACTCCTGGTTGTCTTCAAGACCCCTGGCTGTCATCAAGACCCCTGGTTGTCTTCAAGACCCCTGGTTGTCATCAAGACCCCTGGTTGTCATCAAGACCCCTGGTTGTCTTCAAGACCCCTTGTTGTCTTCAAGACTCCTGGTTGTCATCAAGACCCCTGGTTGTCATCAAGACCCCTGGTTGTCTTCAAGACCCCTGGTTGTCATCAAGACCCCTGGTTGTCTTCAAGACCCCTGGTTGTCATCAAGACCCCTGGTTGTCTTCAAGACCCCTGGTTGTCTTCAAGACCCCTGGTTGTCTTCAAGACCCCTGGTTGTCTTCAAGACCCCTGGATGTCTTCAAGACCCCTGGTTGTCTTCAAGACCCCTGGATGTCTTCAAGACCCCTGGGTGTCTTCAAGACCCCTGGTTGTCATCAAGACCCCTGGTTGTCATCAAGATCCCTGGTTGTCTTCAAGACCCCTGGTTGTCTTCAAGACCCCTGGTTGTCATCAAGACCCCTGGTTGTCTTCAAGATCCCTGGTTGTCTTCAAGACCCCTGGTTGTCTTCAAGACCCCTGGTTGTCTTCAAGACCCCTGGTTGTCTTCAAGACCCCTGGTTGTCTTCAAGACCCCTGGTTGTCTTCAAGACCCCTGGTTGTCTTCAAGACCCCTGGTTGTCTCAAGACTCCTGGTTGTCTTCAAGACCCCTGGTTGTCTTCAAGACCCCTGGTTGTCTTCAAGACCCCTGGCTGTCTTCAAGAGGGAGCTGGACAGACACATAAAACCAAAACCTGACCAGCCGGGCTGTGGTTCCTACGCTGGTTTATGTGTGACCAACAGTAACAGCCTAGTTGTTCAGTCCCTGATCCATCAGGAGGCATGGTCACAGACCGGGCCGCGGGGGTGTTGACCCCTGCAACACCCTCCAGTTACACCTACTAAACCCGTAGGCCAATCATACGACCCTGCAGGGTAGGACCAGCGAGGGAGGAGACTGTCAGTGGTATTGTAAGTGTAGTGAGCAGTGCTAGAGGGGTAAGATAAGATAAGATAAGATTTCGTTCGGATTTTTAACCCCGGAGGGTTAGCCACCCAGGATAACCCAAGAAAGTCAGTGCGTCATCGAGGACTGTCTAACTTATTTCCATTGGGGTCCTTAATCTTGTCCCCCAGGATGCGACCCACACCAGTCGACTAACACCCAGGTACCTATTTGCTGCTAGGTGAACAGGACAACAGGTGTAAGGAAACGTGTCGAAATGTTTCCACCCGCCGGGAATCGAACCCGGGCCCTCCGTGTGTGAAGCGGGAGCTTTAGCCACCAGGCCACCGGGCCACCGGGCCACCAGGCCACCGGGCCACCGGGCCACCGGGCCACACAAGCAAAGTCAGTGGTCGTGGCTTGGGGTGGTCAGGGTGGTGGTGGCTAGGGATGGTCATGGTGGTGGCGGCTAGGGGTGGTCAGGGTGGTTGTGGCTAGGGGTGGTCAGGGTGGTGGCGGCTAGGGGTGGTCAGGGTGGTGGCGGCTAGGGGTGGTCAGGGTGGTAGTGGCTTGGGGTGGTCAGGGTGGTGGTGGCTAGGGGTGGTCAGGGTGGTGGCGGCTAGGGGTGGTCAGGGTGGTCGTGGCTAGGGGTGGTCAGGGTGGTGGTGGCTAGGGGTGGTCAGAGTGGTGGTGGCTAGGGGAGGTCAGGGTGGTCGTGGCTAGGGGTGGTCAGGGTGGTAGTGGCTTGGGGTGGTCAGGGTGGTCGTGGCTAGGGGTGGTCAGGGTGGTCGTGGCTAGGGGTGGTCAGGGTGGTAGTGGCTTGGGGTGGTCAGGGTGGTCGTGGCTAGGGGTGGTCAGCGTGGTTGTGGCTAGGGGTGGTCAGGCGGGTGGTGGCTAGGGTTTGTCAGGGTGGTGGTGGCTAGGGGTGGTCAGGGTGGTCGTGGCTAGGGGTGGTCAGGGTGGTGGTGGCTAGGGATGGTCAGGGTGGTGGTGGCTAGGGCTGGTCAGGGTGGTGGTGGCTAGGGGTGGTCAGGGTGGTTGTGGCTAGGGGTGGTGAGGGTGGTGGTGGCTAGGGATGGTCAGGGTGGTGGTGGCTAGGGGTGGTCAGGGTGGTTGTGGCTAGGGGTGGTCAGGGTGGTCGTGGCTAGGGGTGGTCAGGGTGGTAGTGGCTTGGGGTGGTCAGGGTGGTAGTGGCTTGGGGTGATCAGGGTGGTAGTGGCTTGGGGTGGTCAGGGTGGTAGTGGCTAGGGGTGGTCAGGGTGGTAGTGGCTAGGGGTGGTCAGGGTGGTAGTGGCTTGGTGTGGTCAGGGTGGTAGTGGCTTGGGGTGATCAGGGTGGTAGTGGCTAGTGGTGATCAGGGTGGTAGTGGCTTGGGGTGGTCAGGGTGGTAGTGGCTAGGGGTGGTCAGGGTGGTAGTGGCTAGGGGTGGTCAGGGTGGTAGTGGCTTGGGGTGGTCAGGGTGGTAGTGGCTTGGTGTGGTCAGGGTGGTAGTGGCTTGGGGTGATCAGGGTGGTAGTGGCTTGGGGTGATCAGGGTGGTAGTGGCTAGGGGTGGTCAGGGTGGTAGTGGCTTGGGGTGGTGAGGGTGGTCGTGGCTTGGGGTGGTCAGGGTGGTAGTGGCTTGGGGTGATCAGGGTGGTAGTGGCTTGGGGTGATCAGGGTGTTAGTGGCTTGGGGTGTTCAGGGTGTTAGTGGCTTGGGGTGATCAAGGTGTTAGTGGCTTGGGGTGATCAGGGTGGTAGTGGCTTGGGGTGATCAGGGTGTTAGTGGCTTGGGGTGATTAGGGTGTTAGTGGCTTGGGGTGATCAGGGTGTTAGTGGCTTGGGGTGATCAGGGTGGTAGTGGCTTGGGGTGATCAGGGTGGTAGTGGCTTGGGGTGATCAGGGTAGTAGTGGCTTGGGGTGATCAGGGTGGTAGTGGCTTAGGGTGATCAGGGTGGTAGTGGCTTGGGGTGATCAGGGTGTTAGTGGCTTGGGGTGATCAGGGTGTTAGTGGCTTGGGGTGATCAAGGTGTTAGTGGCTTGGGGAGATCAGGGTGGTAGTGGCTTGGGGTGATCAGGGTGTTAGTGGCTTGGGGTGATAAGGGTGTTAGTGGCTTGGGGTGATCAGGGTGTTAGTGGCTTGGGGTGATCAGGGTGGTAGTGGCTTGGGGTGATCAGGGTAGTAGTGGCTTGGGGTGATCAGGGTGGTCGTGGCTTGGGGTGATCAGGGTAGTAGTGGCTTGGGGTGATCAGGGTGGTAGTGGCTTGGGTGATCAGGGTGGTAGTGGCTTGGGGTGATCAGGGTGTTAGTGGCTTGGGGTGATCAGGGTGTTAGTGGCTTGGGGTGATCAGGGTGTTAGTGGCTTGGGGTGATCAGGGTGGTAGTGGCTTGGGGTGATCAGGGTGTTAGTGGCTTGGGGTGATCAGGGTGGTAGTGGCTTGGGGTGATCAGGGTGGTAGTGGCTTGGGGTGATCAGGGTGGTAGTGGCTTGGGGTGATCAAGGTGTTAGTGGCTTGGGGTGATCAGGGTGGTAGTGGCTTGGGGTGATCAGGGTGGTCGTGGCTGGGGGTGATCAGGGTAGTAGTGGCTTGGGGTGATCAGGGTGGTAGTGGCTTGGGTGATCAGTGTTAGTGGCTTGGGGTGATCAGGGTGGTAGTGGCTTGGGGTGATCAGGGTGGTAGTGGCTTGGGGTGATCAGGGTGTTAGTGGCTTGGGGTGATCAGGGTGGTAGTGGCTTGGGGTGATCAGGGTGTTAGTGGCTTGGGGTGATCAGGGTGGCAGTGGCTTGGGTGATCAGGGTGGTAGTGGCTTGGGGTGATCAGGGTGTTAGTGGCTTGGGGTGATCAGGGTGTTAGTGGCTTGGGGTGATCAGGGTGGTAGTGGCTTGGGGTGATCAGGGTGGTAGTGGCTTGGGGTGATCAGGGTGGTAGTGGCTTGGGGTGATCAGGGTGGTAGTGGCTTGGTGTGGTCAGGGTGGTAGTGGCTTGGGGTGATCAGGGTGTTAGTGGCTTGGGGTGATCAGGGTGGTAGTGGCTTGGGGTGATCAGGGTGTTAGTGGCTTGGGGTGATCAGGGTGTTAATGGCTTGGGGTGATCAGGGTGTTAGTGGCTTGGGGTGATCAGGGTGGTAGTGGCTTGGGGTGATCAGGGTGTTAGTGGCTTGGGGTGATCAGGGTGTTAGTGGCTTGGGTTGATCAGGGTGGTAGTGGCTTGGGGTGATCAGGGTGGTAGTGGCTTGGGGTGATCAGGGTGGTAGTGGCTAGGGGTGATCAGGGTGGTAGTGGCTTGGGGTGATCAGGGTGTTAGTGGCTTGGGGTGATCAGGGTGGTCGGCTCGTATAAATTCCGTCAAGCCTCTAAACTACAAGGATTGCATGTCTCCTGAACTGTACTCCCTGGAACGTAGGCGAGAAAGATATATAATAATCTATTCCTGGAAATTTCTGGAGGGCCTAGTCTAAAACCAACAGACCGACATGAAAGCCTGGGTGATGGTGCATACTTCTAACAGTAACAGTCTGGTTATCAGCTCCTGATCCACCATGAGGCCTGGTCACAGACCGGGCAGTGTACAGGACATAATAGGCAGTGTACACACAAAATTGCCCGACAAAATTGAGAAAAATCTGTAATTTGCCTTGTATGAACGAGTTAATAGACAAAACGTTACAGCAATAAGTATTATCAGTCTTTTTTAGTTTTTTTTTATTTATTTATTTATTATAAATTTGTGCACACATACAGAGGTACAAAAAAATACAGATAAGAGCAGTATGCCAAAGCCACTTATACTATGCATAGCATTACGGGCTGGCTTAAAATTAACTTAAGATTAACTAAGCAATGATGAAGTCAGTGATAAAACATTAATGCAAACAGATTACTATAAAGCACAAGTGAGTATTACAAAGACAGGTCATATGAAGGATTCTGTTAGGTAGTGTATTTAAAAATAATAAAGTTAGATTCGGTTTTAGGTTTAACATTTATGTGATATAATTATGAGAAACATTTAAGATATACAATTTAAGATATACAAGCGA
Source organism: Cherax quadricarinatus (assembly GCF_038502225.1). NCBI lineage: Eukaryota > Metazoa > Arthropoda > Malacostraca > Decapoda > Parastacidae > Cherax > Cherax quadricarinatus. The sequence goes on from NC_091386.1 coordinate 4,874,995, forward strand.
AATACACAGCGAAAACTAAACGACATCCTCGAAATCATTAAATATATTTACTGACACTGGGAGAGAGAGAGATGGACTGATATCCTACTTCTGCTCCTATCCTTTCACAGTTATTTTATCTCATTTTTTATCCAACCTCAGTTTTTCCAAAGTACCACTCGCGTTATTTGTCATGTTACGTCAAAATTCCACTAAGTAACCACCACACAGCATATATATACCATCACAACAATAGTACCAGCAAATACCTACCAGCACCGCCTCTACCACCACAGTGCTCCACTAACATGCTATTATCAAACAAAAATTTTTTTTTGACCTTATCAACCTTTCCTGGACGGATGTTACGTCAGGTCTGCCACATATATCTTGATACCACAGCTTCTTCTGCTGCTATTATATTAATAAAAAAAAAAGAGAAATCGGTAGTTTTTTTTAGTTTAATGTCTTAATTATGCAGCCCATACCCATGGTGTGGGTGGTAGTCAAAAGATTAGAGGTATATAATGGGTCCAAGGACTGTACCTCAACATCAGAGGTACAAATGGGTCCAGGGACTGTACCTCAACATCAGAGGTACAAATGGGTCCAGGGACTGTACCTCAACATCAGAGGTACAAATGGGTCCAGGGACTGAACATCAGAGGTACAAATGGGTCCAGGGATTGTACCTCAACATCAGAGGTACAAATGGGTCCAGGGATTGTACCTCAACATCAGAGGTACACATGGGTCCAGGGACTGTACCTCAACATCAGAGGTACAAATGGGTCCAGGGATTGTACCTCAACATCAGAGGTACACATGGGTCCAGGGACTGTACCTCAACATCAGAGGTACAAATGGGTCCAGGGATTGTACCTCAACATCAGAGGTACACATGGGTCCAGGGACTGTACCTCAACATCAGAGGTACAAATGGGTCCAGGGACTGTACCTCAACATCAGAGGTACACATGGGTCCAGGGACTGTACTTCAACATCAGAGGTACAAATGGGTCCAGGGACTGTACCTCAACATCAGAGGTACACATGGGTCCAGGGACTGTACTTCAACATCAGAGGTACAAATGGGTCCAGGGACTGTACTTCATCAGAGGTACAAGTGGGTCCAGGGATTGGGCCCAAACTTTTGATAGCCGAACTAAATCATCAGGGGTCCTATATTTATTGGGGAGCGCTAAACACACCGGGTTTATGCAGCATCTGAGAGTGAGAGAGACCCTCGCCAGCATCAAGGAACCTCCCTTAAGGGGAAGTTGGTGTAATAAACCTGTTGCTGAGTCAGGGATTATGACAGAAGCGCTAAACCCGAGTCAAAGAGGGTGTGTCATAAAGGGTTTAAACAAATATAAATCTTCAGGGTTTATATCGAGTCTGTCAAAGGTGAATCCGTCTGCGACATCATTACTGATCTTCCATTTCCTCTATCATTATAATCACAGGGAAGCACTAAACCCGTAGACTTATACAGCGCCTGTGAGGGGGATGGAAGGTATTCGTGCTCAATTCAGGGAACCGGAGCACATTATTATTATTATAATCAAGGGGAAGTGCTAAACCCGTAGGATTATACAGCACCGGGGGGATGTGGAAGGCATTCAGGCTTAATTCGGGGAACTGGAGCACAGATCCAATTCCCTAGATCAAGAACCCCTCACCAGCATCAAGGAACCTCCCATGAGGGGGGAGGGCACCTCCGTTGCAACACACCACTAACATATCCATCAATTTTACAGCTGTTCATATTCGCTGGATATCCAACAATAAACATTATATTAAAATGCACATCTAATAACATTTTCTTGAGGGATGCCACAATTACTCAAGCCATTCACTCCAGGAAATCATTTTATTTTACAATAAAGGATAAAGTATACAATCAGTGGATTTTTTCCCGTATACATTTATTAGATTGCATGCCTTGGGTCCTTCTTGGTACCACGGATGAGACCAGTCCTTCTGGCAGCAATGAGACCAACTTTGCGACCAGCACTCTTGCCTCTGGATACTGTGGAAGCTTTACCAATATGTTGATGGTTACCACCACCATGAGGATGCTCAACGGGGTTCATGGCTACACCACGTACCTTGGGCCAGCTGTTTCTCTTCACCCTATACTTGTGATAGGCACGACCGGCCTTCAAGATGGGCTTGTCGATACGGCCACCACCTGCTACAATACCTGCAACAAAGTATGAGGACCCATTAAATAATGAATTACATATTCATGGGCAAGTACTAAACCCCGTGGAATCCTACAGCACATGGAAAATTTGAAGTAACCAGGTTTGATCCAGGGAAAGGAATAGTTGCTCCAATTCCTCATATTTAAAGCCCTTCACCAGCAGTTTGACTGAATTGAGTTATCCTATACAAAAATCCACTATTTAAAACATAAGGCAAAATAAGAGCAGAATGTAAGTGTGGGGGAGGTACGCGAGGCATTACGTAGAATGAAAGGGGACAAACCAGCTGGAACTGATGGGATCATGACAGAAATGTTAAAAGCAGAGGGGGATATAGTGTTGGAGTGGTTGGTACTTTTGTTTAATAAATGTATGAAAATAGAGGGGAAGGTACCTAGGGATTGGCAGAGAGCATGTATAGTCCCTTTATATAAAGGGAAAGGTTTGGTCATTTAGAGAGAATGGATCAAAGTAGAATGACATGGAGAGCATTTAAATCGGTAGGAGTCGTCCTCAAAAAGGTTGGAAGGAAGGGGTAAGGGAGGTTTCATGGGCGAGGGGGTTGGACTTCCAGCAGGCGTGCATGACCGTGTTCGATAGGAGTGAATGGAGATGAATGGTATTTGAGACCTGACGATCTGTTGGAGTGTGAGCAGGGTAATATTTAGTGAAGGGATTCAGGAAACCGGTTATTTTTATATAGCCGGACTTGAGTCCTGGAAATGGGAAGTACAATGCCTGCACTCTAAAGGAGGGGTTTTGGGATATTAGCAGTTTGGAGGGATATGTTGTGTATCTAAACTGTTGTGTTCTGGGCACCTCTGCAAAAACAAGTGATTATGTGTGAGTGAGATGAAAGTGTTGAATGATGAAAGTATTTTCTTCTGGGGATTTTTTTTTTTTTTTTGGGTCACCCTGCCTCGGTGGGAGACGGCCGACTTGTTGAGAAAAAAAAAAAAAGCCAAAATAAAAAAAAATACTTCTACTTTTAAAAGGATTTACTGGTTTAATTAAAACTTGTGCAAAGCACTGCAAATTACATGCTTAATTAAAAATACTATACAGTACAGTGGACCCCCACCTTACTATGGCATTGCGTTACGTTAAATCTGCCATACGATACATTTTAACGCAAAAATTTTGCCTCGCCTCACGCGATTCGTCCGGGACGCGTCCCACGCGTGGCCTCAGCTGCCCAGTGAGTGCCAGTGCTTACAAGCCAACCAGTGTGGTTGCATCCACGCATACATTCGGTACATTTCATATTATCACTGTTTTTAGTGATTGTACCTGCAAAATAAGTCACCATGGACCCCAAAAAACCTTCTAGTGCCAACCCTGCGGGAAAAAGGGTGAAAATTACCATGGAAAGAAGAAAGAGATATGTAATTGCTAAGTACAAAAGAAGAAGGGAAGTAACCCCGGAAAAGGACTCGATACCTCAAGGCCTAATGGAAGGGGATTCCCCTTCTAAACAATAACTTCCACACTCCCCTCCTCCCATCCCATCAATAATCACCAGACCTTCAATAAGGGTAAGTGTCATGTACAGTGGACCCCCGCATACCGATGGCACCACATAACGATTAATCCGCATACCGCTTGCTTTAATCACAAAAATTTTGCCTCGCATACCGCTTAAAAACCCGCTCACCGATTTTCGTCCGAGACGCGTCCAATGTGCGCCCTCAGCCAGCCTCACATGTGCCGCCCGTGCCATTGTTTACCAGCCAGCCTCCCCGGTAACATCCAAGCATACAATCGGAATATTTCGTATTATTACAGTGTTTTCGGTGCTGTTTCTGGAAAATAAGTGACCATGGGCCCCAAGAAAGCTTCTAGTGCCAACCCTACACGAATAAGGGTGAGAATTCCAATAGAAATGAAGAAAGAGATCATTGATAAGTATGAAAGTGGAGTGCGTATCGCCGACCTGGTCAGGTTGTACAAGAAACCCCAATCAACCATCGCTACTATTGTGGGCACCAGAAAGGCAATCAAGGAAGCTGTTCTTGCCAAAGGTTTAACTGTGTTTTTGAAACAAAGATCGCAAGTGATGGAAGATGTTGAGAGACTCTTATTGGTGTGGATAAATGAAAAACAGCTAGCAGGAGATAGCATCTCTCAAGCGATCATAAGCGAAAAGGCTAGGAAGTTGCATCAGGATTTAATTAAAAAAATGCCTGCAACTAGTGCTGATGTGAGTGAATTTAAGGCCAGCAAAGGTTGGTTTGAGAGATTTAAGAAGCGTAGTAGTGGCATACATAGTGTGATAAGGCATGGTGAGGCTGCCAGTTCGGACCACAAAGCGGCTGAAAAATATGTGCATGAATTCAAGGAGTACATAGAGACTGAAGGACTGAAACCTGAACAAGTGTTTAATTGTGATGAAACAGGCCTGCTTTGGAAGAAAATGCCAAGCAGGACCTACATTACTCAGGAGGTAAAGGCACTCCCAGGACATAAGCCTATGAAAGACAGGCTTACTTTGTTGATGTGTTCCAATGCTACTGGTGATTGCAAAGTTAAGCCTTTATTAGTGTATCACTCTGAAACTCCCAGACTGTTCAGGCAAAAGAATGTCCTCAAGGAGAATTTGTGTGTGCTGTGGAGGGCAAACAGTAAGGCATGGGTCACTAGAGACTTTCTATGACTGGTTACACCATGCATTTGCCCCCAATGTGAAAGATTACCTAACTGAAAAGAAATTAGAACTTAAGTGCCTCCTGGTGTTAGACAATGCCCCTGGTCATCCTACAGACGTGGCAGAGCGACTTTATGGGGACATGAAATTCATTAACATCAAGTTTTTGCCTCCTAATACCACTCCTCTCCTGCAGCCCTTGGACCAGCAGGTTATTGCAAACTTCAAAAAACTGTACACAAAAGCTCTGTTTGAAAGGTGCTTTGTAGTGACCTCAGAAACTCAACTGACTAAGAGAGTTTTGGAGAGAGCACTTTAATATCCTCAATTGTGTAAACCTTATAGGTAAGGCTTGGGAGGGAGTGACTAAGAAGACCTTGAACTCTGCTTGGAAGAAACTGTGGCCAGAATGTGTAGACAAAAGGGATTTTGAAGGGTTTGAGGCTAACCCTGAGAGGATTATGCCAGTTGAGGAATCCATTGTGGCATTGGGAAAGTCCTTGGGGTTGGAGGTTAGTGGGGAGGATGTGGTGGAGGAGGACAATGAAGAACTAACCACTGATGAGCTGATAGATCAACTTCAAGAGCAAGAGGCCAGACCTGAGAAAACTGGTTCAGAGGAGGGGAGAAAGAAATTGAAGAAGTTGCCTACTACAAAGATTAAGGAAATGTGTGCAAAGTGGCTTGAAGTGCAAACCTTTTTTGATGAAAATCACCCTCACACAGCTATTGCAAGCCGTGCTGGTGATTATTACACTGACAATGTTGTGAAACACTTTAGGGAAGTCATAAAGGAACGAGAGGTACAGGCCACTATGGACAGATATGTTGTGCGAAAGAAGTCCAGTGACTCTGAAGCTGGTCCTAGTGGCATTAAAAGAAGAAGGGAAGTAACCCCAGAAAAGGACTAGACACCTCAAGTCTTAATGGAAGGGGATTCCCCTTCTAAACACTAACACTCTCTCTCCCCTCCTCCCATCCCATCAATCATCACCAGATCTTCAATAAAAGTAAGTGTCATGTAAGTGTGCATGCCTTTTTCAGTTTGTGTATATTAAAATTACCATTTCATGTGGTAAAAAAATTTTTTTTTTCATACTTTTGGGTGTCTTGCACGGATTAATTTGATTTCCATTATTTCTTATGGAGAAAATTAATTCGCATACCGATTATTTCGCATAACAATTACCCCTCTTGCACGGATTAAAATCGGTATGCGGGGGTCCACTGTACTGTATTCTTAGTAGAGTATTATATTTGTGCATGTCTTCTTGAGTTTGTGTGTATTAAAATTAATATTTCATGTGGTAAATTTTTTTTTTCATACTTTGTGGTATCTTGCACGAATTAATTTGATTTCCATCATTTCTTATGGGGAAAATTAATTCGCCATACGATAATTTCGTCTTATGATGAGCTCTCATGAACAGATTAATATCGTAAGGCGGGGGTTCACTGTATATAAATTTATACACAAGTTTACGTACTCCTGAATTTATTAACATGCATTATGTGAATAAACCTGTTTTTTAAATTCATTAAGTTTCAAAGAGATTGGCGATACCAGCTGAAATTTTCTTAACACACCGGCTGTCTCCCACAGAGGGAGGCCGACCCGAAAAAAAAGAAACGCTCAAGAATTTTTTTTTTTTTTTTTTTTACATTTAGTAATATATACAGGAGAAGGGGTTACTATCCCCTAGTTCCCAGCATTTTAATCGGCTCTTATGACACACATGGCTTACAGAGGAAGAATTCTTCTCCACTTTCCCATGGAGAACCAGATGAAATATGTAAGGAAAACTGTAAATCAATCTTTAAAGGAAACTTACCAATCATAGCACGGTTGGCAGAGGGAAGGACTTTCTTGGCACCAGATGGTAGCTTCACGCGAGTTTTCTTGGTCTCTTGGTTGTGAGCAATAACCTGAGCATAGTTACCAGAGCCACGGGCAATACGGCCACGGTCTCCAGTCTTTTCTTCCAAGTTGCACACCACGGTACCTTCTGGCAAGGCACCAATTGGCATCACATTGCCAACATCAAGATTGGCTGAAAATAAAAATAATAATGTAATACAATTCGCAATACTTTTATAGTCGAAATCACGTTCATTTTTTTTTTAGTAGCGTTATACTTGGTAATTCCACGGCAATGTAAGTTCATATGAAGGGATTTTTCACAATGTCAACAGCACTGATACTGTGTACAACATTTCATACTGTGTACAGCTGGCTCATTCCCTAGCCTTTCTAGTGTGAAACTGAAAAAATTCTTAGGTCTAAGGCCAGGCTCTGGAAGTAGAATAACACTTAGAACTCATCAAAGGGCTTTGGGTAGTTTGCTGTCTTCAAAATATATAACAGGCATTTACTGATAAATTATAGTGTTTAAAAAACAATAGCTATTTGTATAAGATAGTCAATAATTTTTTTAGTCTATCCCTAATACTTGTTTAAAAAAATTGTATAAATGTAAAAAATATTAAAACTTAAATTCAACTACAAAATGACTAAAGATACGTTTACAACCCTTTAATATTGCTGTCTTACACTATCCAGATAATTACTGCATTCAACAAGATCAAGCAAGGCATTTACACAAGTAATCTTTGTACCAACACTTTCTTATCAACCATACTATAAGAGTACAGTGATAATGGGTAGCTTGGGTTTCTCTGCCTCTCTCTCTCTCTCTACCAAAACACTCAAAAGGAGCTATTCAGTACTTAGAGAGGACGGCTCATCATCATTTCACCGTCGTGACCCCCAAGATTAAGTGCTGACAGCATCTTAAAAAAAATTATATAATTTTCCCAAAGGTAATGACAACAATAATGCAAAATATTGTGGAAAACTTATGGTGTTTGGCAGGGACAAAGTTGGTAGTCCGGGTGCAATTTATGGATCAATGATTTTGCTCACCGAGTTTTATTTTCATCCAACTGAGTGCAAGAAACTACCCAGGACTGTCCTACAAAGTGCACAGAAGTTAGGAATTTGACCAATTTTACACAAAATTTAGTATAAAAAAAAAAAGCTTTCCAGACACTAAAGGGACCTAAACTCCATTCAATAATTATATCTTTAGACCCTCTTCTATACAACACTTGTCCTTCATATCAAATCCAACACACAAAAATTGAGGTTTTAACCTATTTTTCGGATGAAACATAACCAAGCATCATTGGTCATGGTTTAGGCTGTCCCAATAACTGAAGCAGACTTGGTAAAAACCCATAAAACTGAGAGGGCAGAGGGAACCTACCCTTCCTCAGGAAAAACAAAAAAATTCTACACTGAGCCTTATTCCAAGCTACTTTTTATCCTGAAATTGATTAAGTCTTATTCCAACTGATACAAAAATCAGCCTATTATTAAAACAACCTCAGTCACTATTTTAACCCAAACATTACGTCAGAGGTTTGCTTTTCCCAATCATGCACTGTGGGGGGGCAGGATTTTTTTTTTTTTTTTTACCGTGTACACTTGCCACTCGGATCCATTCTCTCACACCTAGGCCAACACTTACTACTCAGAGCATATCTGAGGACACTGTGCTTACAACATGCATCTACATAAGCAATGCTGGCAATACAGACCCACTAGGGAGACAGTGAAGGGTTAAAATATTTAATCAGTATGCAATTTTGGCTTTAGAGTCCAACTCTCAAAGACCAATTCTGATTACAGCCAATATAACCTTTGACTTCCAGAGTACAGTATATAAATCTGTAGTGGAGGGAAGGCGGGGTCGGGGTCGGCCTAGGAAAGGTAGGAGGTAAAGGTTTTGTGCGAGGGGCTTGGACTTACAGGAAGCGTGCGTGAGCGTGTTAGGAGTGAACAGACAGTTTTTAGGACTTGACGTGCTGTTGGAGTGTAAGCACGGTAACATTTATGAAGGGATTCAGGGAAACCAGCAGGCTGGACTTAATTCCTGGAGAAGGGAAGGACAGTGCTGGCAGGCACTCTGAAGGTGTGGTGTTAATGTTGCAGTTTTATAACTGTAGTGTAAGCATGCCTCTGGCAAGATAGTGATGGAGTGAATGATGATGAAAGTTTTTCTTTTTCGGGCCACCCTGCTTTAGTGGGAAACGGCGATGTGTTAATAATATAATAAAAACCTTTGATTTAACAATGTTTTTTTCCATTAAATCTCATTTCATTTTCTTACCTTTCTTACCACAGTAGATAAACTGGCCGGTATATAGGCCTTCAGCGGCAAGAAAGAGTTCCTTACGGGTTTTGTACCGATATGGGTCACGGAAGTAAACTTCAGCAAGTGGAGCACCACGACCAGGGTCGTGGATAATATTCTGAAAACGATAACAAAATTTTTTCTTCCATAACCTTTTCCATAACAAAATGTGCATTCAATATGCCATAAAAAATTGTGCTAAGAAGACATTTGACCTAAATGTACAAAAAAGAGGAGTAGAGCCTCTTCTCACTTAGCGAAGTACTCATTTACCAACGCCTCGGACTTACGACGGGCGCTCTGACTAGTATTCATACCTAAATACAGTGGACCCCCTCATAACGATCACCTCCGAATGCGACCAATTATGTAAGAGTATTTATGTAAGTGCGTTTGTACGTGTATGTTTGGGGGTCTGAAATGGACTAATCTACTTCACAATATTCCTTATGGGAACAAATTCGGTCAGTACTGGCACCTGAACATACTTCTGGAGTGAAAAAATATCGTTAACCGGGGGTTCACTGTAATGTATATTAGAATTGATTTCCTCTATTTCAATATATAGTACACTATTGTATAAACACTTAAAAACATACCAGAAATGTTATAAATGGTGCAAAGGTAACATTAAGACAATATCAAAGATGGTTGACACAAACCCACTACCATTATAGTGTGCTCCTCACTTAGTGACGAATTTGTTTAACGTGGTCTCAGGAACGGAACTCCATCGTTAAGTGACGAGAGGCTGTCTAAGAAATATTAAAAAATATGGTTTAATGGAAGGCACTGAAGTTACAAAAATTAATGTGGAAACAATATAGAAAGTGGGCCAATTCAGTGACTTATCAGATAAAAAAAAAAGACAGAAATATATAATGTGAATTAGAAAAATTTAGAAAAGTAATGCTTAAAAAATACTGAAAATTTAAGAACATAAGGAAGGAGACTGCAGCAGGCCTGCTGACCCATGCTAGGCAAGTCCAAATCACCTACTGGCCAAACCCAGAAAAGGAAAGACTAATACTGTACCTTCATCAGTTCCAGAAAATTAAATCAAGAAAAAAAAAAACGCACACACAAAGGAATACTAGATAATTTTTGGTCACAGTGGTTCAGGAATGGAGTAAACTACAAGAGGTTAAGAAGTGACAAAACAACTTAAATTTTAAATACAGCCTCTACTCACTTAACAACGGAGTTCTGTTCCTAATGCTGAGTCGATAAACGAATTCATCGCTAAACGAGGAGCATACTATAATGTTAGTGGGTTTGTGTCAACCATCTTTGATAGTCTTAATGTTACCTTTGCAACATGTATAACATTTCTGGTATATTTTTAAAATGTTTACACAGTAGTGTACTGTATATTGTAATAAACACGAGGAAATCAATTCTAATACACATTACAGTGGACCCCCGGTTCGCGATGCTATCGGTATCCGATAAATGCGGTAACCGATGCATTATATCCCAGAAAATTTCCCTCGCTTCCAGATACAAAACCCGGTATGCGATGTGGTTCGTACGAGACGTGTCCATGTGTGGCCTGAACTGCCCCGTGTGTGCCAGTGTTTACAAGCCAGCCAGTGTGTGCGCATCTAAGGATACATTCGGTACATTCCATATTATCACTGTTTTTGGTGCCTGTTTTTGCAAAATAAGTCACCATGGGCCCCAAGAAAGCTTCCAGTGCCAACCCTTCGAGACCAAGGGTGCTAATGACTGCTGAAATGAAGAAAGAGATAATTGCAAAGTACGAAAGTGGAGTGCGTGTGTCAGAGCTGGTCAGGTTGTATAGTAAACCCCAATCAACCATCTCTACTATAGTGAGCAAGAAAACGGCAATCAAGGAAGCTGTTCTTGCAAAAGGTGCAACTGTGATTACGAAAGAGCGACCGCAAGTGTTAGAAAATGTTGAGAGACTGTTATTGGTGTGGATAAATGAAGAACAGATAGCAGGAGATAGCATCTCTCAAGCAATCATTTGTGAAAAGGCTAGGCAGTTGCATGATGATTTGGTAAAAAAATTGCCTGCAACTAGTGGTGATGTGAGTGAATTTAAGGCCAGCAAAGGTTGGTTTGAAAGATTTAAGAATAGTAGTGGTATACATAGTGTGATTAGGCATGGTGAGGCTGCCAGTTCAGACCACAAAGCGGCTGAAATTTTTTTTTTTTTTCAACAAGTCGGCCATCTCCCACCAAGGCAGGGTGACCCAAAAAAGAAAGAAAATCCCCAAAAAGAAAATACTTTCATCATCATTCAACACTTTCACCACACTCACACATAATCACTGTTTTTGCAGAGGTGCTCAGAATACAACAGTTTAGAAGCATATACGTATAAAGATACACAACATATCCCCCAAACTGCCAATATCCCAAACCCCTCCTTTAAAGTGCATGAATTCAAGGAGTACATAGAGGCTGAAGGATTGAAACCTGAACAAGTGTTTAATTGTGACGAAACAGGCCTGTTTTGGAAGAAATTACCAAGCAGGACCTACATTACTCAGGAGGAAAAGGCACTCCCAGGACATAAGCCTATGAAAGACAGGCTTACTCTGTTGATGTGTTCCAATGCTAGTGGTGATTGCAAAGTGAAGCCTTTATTGGTGTATCACTCAGAAACTCCCAGAGCGTTCAGGCAAAAGAATGTCCTCAAAGCTAATTTGTGTGTGCTGTGGAGGGCAAACAGTAAGGCATGGGTCACTAGGGACTTTTTCTATGACTGGTTACACCATGCATTTGCCCCCAGTGTGAAAAATTACCTAATTGAAAAGGAATTAGACCTTAAGTGCCTCCTGGTATTAGACAATGCCCCTGGTCATCCTACAGACTTGTCAGAGTGACTTTGTGGGGACATGAGCTTCATTAAGGTCAAGTTTTTGCCTCCTAATACCACTCCTCTCCTGCAGCCCATGGACCAGCAGGTCATTTCCAACTTCAAGAAACTGTACACAAAAGCTATGTTTGAAAGGTGCTTTGAAGTGACCCCAGACACACTACTGACTCTAAATGAGTTTTGGAAGGATCACTTTACTATCCTCAATTGTGTAAAACTTATAGGTAAGGCTTGGGAGGGAGTGACTAAGAGGACCTTGAACTCTGCCTGGAAAAGACTGTGGCCAGAATGTGTAGACAAAAGGGATTTCGAAGGGTTTGAGGCTAACCCTGAGAAGCCTATGCCAGTTGAGGAATCCATTGTGGCATTGGAGAAGTCCTTGGGGTTGGAGGTTAGTGGGGAGGATGTGGAAGAGTTGGTGGAGGAGGACAATGAAGAACTAACCACTGATGAGCTGCTAGATCAACTTCAACAGCAAGAGGCCAGACCTGAGGAAATTGCTTCGGAGGAGGGGAGAAAGAAATTGAAGAAGTTGCCTACTTCAAAGATTAAGGAAATCTGTGCAAAGTGGCTTGAAGTGCAAACCTTCATGGATGAAAATCACCCTGACACAGCTACTGCAAGCCGTGCTGGTGACTATTACACTGACAATGTTGTGAACCACTTTAGGAAAGTCATAAAGGTACGAGAGGAACAGACTTCTATGGACAGATATGTTGTGCGACAGAGGTCCAGTGACTCAACCTGGTCCTAGTGGCATTAAAAGAAGGGAAGTAACCCCGGAAAAGGACTTGCTACCTCAAGTCCTAATGGAGGGGGATTCCCCTTCTAAATGCTAACACCATCCACACTCTCCCCTCCTCCCATCCCATCAATCATCACCAGATCTTCATTAAAGGTAAGTGTCAATTATTATACTTTTGGGCGTCTTGCACGGATTAATTTGATTTCCATTATTTCTTATGGGGAAAATTGATTCGCTTTCCAATATTTTTGGTTTACGATGAGCTCTCAGGAACGGATTAGTATCGCGAACTGGGGGTCTACTGTATTTAGGTATGCATACTGGTCAGAGAGCCCGTCCTAAGTCCGAGACATCAGTAAACGAGTACATCACTAAGTGAGGAGAGGCTGTAAATGAACAAGTCTATGATGACAAGGTACCACCCAAGCATTAGTTCTGCTCCAATAGCTAGAAATAGGAAATTACACACACATGGTCAAGTGAAAGTCAGTAAGCCTCCAGGAAAGAACCTCCATCTTGTGTGAAAAAAGCAGACTTAAGTTTTTTGCCCTGATAAGAAAGATGTCCTTTTCTTCAACTGTAATATGAGAAGTAAATTTTCCAAATTTAAATAGTACAGGTCAGCCATCACTAATCCAGCAATCAGTTATCCGGTTCCATCAGTAATCCGGCACTAATTTTGGATAGCATATTTTCAAATTTCATCATAATACTGACTCTGAAATTGTGTAGATGGTTGTAAATCCACAGCAGCAAGCCAGTGGAGGAGAAAGCAGTGATGAAAATGAGGAAGATATAGCAGAGAGTCTCCTCTGATAGGTTAATTAAGTGTATTCTAACCTAACCATTCTGTAATCTGGCAAACTCACTAATATGGCACACTACAGGTCCCAATGATGCCGGATTAGTGACGGCCGACCTGTACCTTACTGTACAGTGGACCCCCGCATAACGATTACCTCCGAATGCGACCAATTATGTAAGTGTATTTATGTAAGTGCATTTGTACGTGTATGTTTGGGGGTCTGAAATCGACTAATCTACTTCACAATATTTCTTATGGGAACAAATTCGGTCAGTGCTGGCACCTGAACATACTTCTGGAGTGAAAAAATATCGTTAACCAGGGGTCCACTGTACTTAATTCTTATTCCTGAAAAAATTCCCCTTTAATTTAGAAGTCTTGATCTGAGATTGAGTCCTGGGATGATGATACACAAAATTCTTAACATAACACTGATACAGAATAACTGTTACTGATAATTATTATTATAATCAAGGAGTGCTAAACCCATAGGATTATGCAGCACCTGTGGGGGGGAATGTGGAAGGTATTCAGGCTTAATTCAGGGAACCGGAGCACAGATCCAATTCCCTAGATCAAGAGCCCCTCACCAATGTCAAGGAACCTTTCTTGAGGGGTATTACTGATAAGATTATCAACCACGTGCAAGTTTACAAGTAACCAACAGGTAACATAGTTATTACATACCTTAATTATACCACGAATGTAACCATGACGTTCAGAATAATCTACAGGACGCAGAGCAGGTTTTCCCTTGCGGTGGTGGGTGTGAGACTTGAAAACCGAGCCGGCACCTTTCCTCTGAGCACGAATCACACGCCCCATTGTGCTGGAATTTTTTTAATTCAAATTTAACCACAAATATTATAAAAAAAAATACAACGTAGTATTTTAGAAATTATGGCTGAGGGAAGAACACTAAACACTACCTGAGAAACAGTAGGTAATCAGGTTTGATTCAAGGATCTCCCATGAGGTTGAAGGCAGACATGTTTAACATAAGAAGGAACACTGCAGCAGGCCTACTGGCCCATGTGAGGCAGGGTCACACAAAACTGAACTACATTGCTAGAATGGCCAAAATTACATCAATTTAAGATTAAAGGAAAATTCTTCATGTATGCAGAGATGTCAGGGGCCCAAGACTGTTCAACTGCCCCTCAGCATACATGCAGGGGATTACCAACAGACCCCTGACTGTCTTCAAGCAGGCACTGGACAAGCACCTAAAGTCAGTCCCTGACCAGCCGGGCTGCGAGTCGTATGTTGGACTGCATGTGGCTAGCAGTAACAGCCTAGTTGATCAGGCCCTGGTCCACCATGAGGCCTGGTCACAGACTGGACCGTGGGGGCATTGACCCCCAGAACTCTCCAGATAATAGTCCTAATTAATTACCTGGTTTATCTTACTAGCAACGGGGAAAAACTAAAGGCCATTTTTTAAATGACATTACTACAACTCTAACACCTTTTGCCTGAACCGTTACCTTTGAAGAGTTTCGAGAGTTTCACTACTCTCGGAGCCCTGCACAAAAACACTTAGATGTAAATGCCACAAATATGGTTTAAATACCACTATATCTGAACATCTGAAAAATATTGGCGCCGCTTTGGATTGCTTCGACGTTAACGTAATGTTAAATTTAACAGCGGTATCCCGAGTTCCGTAAGTGTATTATCGTCAGTGCTTTTGTAAATGTATTTTTGGGGTCTTAAATGGACTCGTCTAATTTACATTATTCCTTATGGGAATATTATTATTATAATTAAAGGGGAAGCGCTAAACCCGGAGGATTATACAGCGCCTGGGGGAGGATGTGGAAGGCATTCAGGCTTAATTTGGGGAACTGGAGCACAGATCCAATTCCCTAAATCAAGAGCCCCTCACCAGCATCAAGGAACCTCCCTTGGGGGTCCCGACCTGAACAATTATGTAAGTGTATTATCGTCAGTACTTTTGTAAGTATATTTTTGGGGTCTCAAATCGACTTATCTAATTTACATTATTCCTTATGGGAACAAATTCGTTTGGTAATGGCACTTGAGCAGCCGTCTGGTACGAATTACGTACGAAACTCGGGGCGCCGCTGTAATGTCTTAATTCGGTAATTAACGCATCGTGGCTCGGTTGGTGGCGTCTTCGACTCACAGCGACGGTCCGGGATTAATCCCCGACACAAGTGAAACATTGAGCACGTTTCCTTACACCCGCTGTCCCTGTTCACGTAGTAAATAGGAACCTGAGAGTTAGTGGACTGTCGTGGGTGGCATCCTGGGGGAAGGGGGGAATTATTAACCTAAATGGCCCAGAAATGTTCTACATAAACAGTAACTTTCTATATAACAAGTTAATATTATCAAAGTCAGCAGCATAAGAAGGAGCACTGCAGGAGGCCTACTGGCCCATGCCAGGCAGGTCCAACTCTCCCACCGGCTCAAGCCCAACCTAGTCAGGTCATGTAGATATAAATATCGACTAAAACTGAGTAATATTTATGTCCATTCTGTAATATCACAACGAAAAAGCGCTAAACCCGCAAGGGTTATAGATTCCATAATACGCGGACTTATTACCTGGAGAGAGTTCCGGGGGTCAACGCCCCCGCAGCCCGGTCTGTGACCAGGCCTCCTGGTGGATCAGAGCCTGATCAACCAGGCTGTTACTGCTGGCTGCACGCAAACCTGGACCCCAGGGGATAATTCCTGCCATTATTCCCGGCTGCTGCTCAATTAACCTGTCTCCTGTGTGTGTGGTGGAACTTTATCAAAAATTTTACTGAAAGACAAAATAATACATTAAAAATAAATCTACCGACTCGAAAAACTTAGAATGTAAGAAATCCTGAGCAAGAACACCACTTTTAACGTATTTACTGTAGTTTTGGCTCGTTATTGGGACGAATAAAGGCATAGTAGATGAGGTAGAGGTGGCCATGGTGGCCCTGGCCACACAGTGGCCACATATGGCCCTACACATGGTAGGTCACCATCATTGTTTACCTCCTCCAGCAACACCAACACACCAGAATTAATCACAAAATTCCCCGAGCATCCGTCTCCCCAGGCACCAAAACAGTGTTGCAAGTGATGTAGGTGACACCCAGGGTGAAGATGACACGGGCGAGAAACACCCAGAGTGAAACAGGAGGGAGATAAACGCAGAAATAACAAAGGATTGACATACGCGAGTAACGCACCTCAGCTGTTGTGGTGGGAGAGAACCGTCTCAGTGCTGCCACCTGGTGGCCGCTCCACCACACTAACTTAACACTGGAACATCTACATCCGCACAACACATTAATATTAATAATATTCATGTTTATTTCTACCAGTAGATGGTACAACTTATACAGAACATAGCTCACAACAATGACATACTATATAATAATAATAATAATAATAATAATAATAATAATAATAATTATTATTATTATTTCTACCAGTAGATGGTACAACTTATACAGACCATAGCTCACAACAATGACATACTATATAGAAAGTTCCTGGTTATGTAGAGCATTTCCCACAACTTAGGTTAATTTTGTCCCCCAGGATGCCACCCACACCAGTTTACTAACACCCAGGTACCTACTTACTGCTAGGTGTACAGTGACAGCAGGTGTAACTAACACCCAGGTACCTACTTACTGCTAGGTGAACAGTGACAGCAAGTGTAACTAACAACCAGGTACCTACTTACTGCTAGGTGTACAGTGACAGCAGGTGTAACTAACACCCAGGTACCTACTTACTGCTAGGTGTACAGTGACAGCAAGTGTAACTAACAACCAGGTACCTACTTACTGCTAGGTGAACACTGACAACAGGTGTAACTAACACCCAGGTACCTACTGACTGCTAGGTGAACACTGACAGCAGGTGTAACTAACACTCAGGTACCTACTTACTGCTAGGTGAACACTGACAGCAGGTGTAACTAACACCCAGGTACCTACTTACTGCTAGGTGAACACTGACAGAAGGTGTAACTAACACCCAGGTATCTACTTACTGCTAGGTGAACACTGACAGCAGGCGTAACACCCAGGTACCTACTTACTGCTAGGTGAACACTGACAGCAGCTGTAACTAACACCCAGGTACTTACTTACTGCTAGGTGAACACTGACAGCAGGTGTAACTAACACCCAGGTACCTACTTACTGCTAGGTGAACACTGACAGCAGGTGTAACTAACACCCAGGTACCTACTTACTGCTAGGTGAACACTGACAGCAGCTGTAACTAACACCCAGGTACCTACTTACTGCTAGGTGAACACTGACAGCAGCTGTAACTAACACCCAGGTACCTACTTACTGCTAGGTGAACACTGACAGCAGGTGTCCTAAGGAAAGTAGGTTCATTTAGCAACTAACTGATTTATTTACATTAATATTAAAGAGAGTCTCAGCTTACAGTAAATAGGTACACCAGTGTTACCTCCTTTTCTGTAGCTTCATTAGGTACCTTTCTGTAGCTCCATTGGGTACCTTTCTGTAGCTCCATTGGGTACCTTTCTGTAGCTCCATTGGGTACCTTTCTGTAGCTCCATTGGGTACCTTTCTGTAGCTCCATTGGGTACCTTTCTGTAGCTCCATTGGGTACCTTTCTGTAGCTCCATTGGGTACCTTTCTGTAGCTCCATTGGGTACCTTTCTGTAGCTCCATTGGGTACCTTTCTGTAGCTCCTTTGGGTACCTTTCTGTAGCTCCATTGGGTGCCTTTCTGTAGCTCCATTGGGTACCTTTCTGTAGCTCCATTGGGTACCTTTCTGTAGCTCCACTGGGTACCTTTCTGTAGCTCCACTGGGTACCTTTCTGTAGCTCTATTGGGTACCTTTCTGTAGCTCCACTGGGTACCTTTCTGTAGCTCCATTGGGTACCTTTCTGTAGCTCCATTGGGTACCTTTCTGTAGCTCCATTGGGTACCTTTCTGTAGCTCCATTGGGTACCTTTCTGTAGCTCCATTGGGTACCTTTCTGTAGCTCCATTGGGTACCTTTCTGTAGCTCCATTGGGTACCTTTCTGTAGCTCCACTGGGTACCTTTCTGTAGCTCCACTGGGTACCTTTCTGTAGCTCCATTGGGTACCTTTCTGTAGCTCCACTGGGTAACTTTCTGTAGCTCCATTGGGTACCTTTCTGTAGCTCCATTGGGTATCTTTCTGTAGCTCCATTGGGTACCTTTCTGTAGCTCCATTGGGTACCTTTCTGTAGCTCCATTGGGTACCTTTCTGTAGCTCCATTGGGTACCTTTCTGTAGCTCCATTGGGTACCTTTCTGTAGCTCCACTGGGTACCTTTCTGTAGCTCCACTGGGTACCTTTCTGTAGCTCCATTGGGTACCTTTCTGTAGCTCCACTGGGTACCTTTCTGTAGCTCCATTGGGTACCTTTCTGTAGCTCCATTGGGTACCTTTCTGTAGCTCCATTGGGTACCTTTCTGTAGCTCCATTGGGTACCTTTCTGTAGCTCCATTGGGTACCTTTCTGTAGCTCCACTGGGTACCTTTCTGTAGCTCCATTGGGTACCTTTCTGTAGCTCCATTGGGTACCTTTCTGTAGCTCCACTGGGTACCTTTCTGTAGCTCCATTGGGTACCTTTCTGTAGCTCCATTGGGTACCTTTCTGTAGCTCCATTGGGTACCTTTCTGTAGCTCCATTGGGTACCTTTCTGTAGCTCCATTGGGTACCTTTCTGTAGCTCCATTGGGTACCTTTCTGTAGCTCCACTGGGTACCTTTCTGTAGCTCCACTGGGTACCTTTCTGTAGCTCCATTGGGTACCTTTCTGTAGCTCCATTGGGTACCTTTCTGTAGCTCCACTGGGTACCTTTCTGTAGCTCCATTGGGTACCTTTCTGTAGCTTTATTCACTAGGTACCTTTCTGTAGCTTCATTCACTAGGTACCTTTCTGTAGCTTCATTCATTAGGTACCTTTATGTGGCTTCATTCACTAGGTACCTTTCTGTAGCTTCATTCATTAGGTACCTTTATGTGGCTTCATTCATTAGGTACCTTTCTGTAGCTTCATTCATTAGGTACCTTTCTGTAGCTTCATGCAATAGGTGCCTTTCTGTGGCTTCAATCATTAGGTGCCTTTCTGTAGCTTCATTTATTAGGCACCTTTCTGTAGCGTCATTCATTAGGTATCTTTCTGTAGCTTCAGTCATTAGGTGCATTTCTGTAGCTTCAGTCATCAGGTACCTTTCTGTAGCTTTAGTCTTTAGGTACCTTTCTGTAGCTTCAGTCATTAGATACCTTTCTGTAGCTTCAGTCACAGGCTACCGTTCTGTAGCTTCAGTCATTAGGTACCTTCAGTCATTAGGTACCTTCAGTCATTAGGTATGCAAATGAAGAATGATCAGATGTACGTGTCAGAGCTGTGGTTTGATAGGCACAATTTCACAGTAGGGATATGGATGAGGAATTTGTTGTCATTATGTACCTGAAATCAAGGATAAGTATGAGGAATGTGTTGTCATTATGTACCTGTAATCAAGGATAAGTATCAGGAATTTGTTGTCATTATGTACCTGTAATCAAGGATAAGTATGAGGAATGTGTTGTCATTATGTACCTGTAATCAAGGATAAGTATGAGGAATGTGTTGTCATTATGTACCTGTAATCAAGGATAAGTATCAGGAATTTGTTGTCATTATGTACCTGTAATCAAGGATAAGTATGAGGAATTTGTTGTCATTATGTACCTGTAATCAAGGATAAGTATGAGGAATTTGTTGTCATTATGTACCTGTAATCAAGGATAAGTATGAGGAATGTGTTGTCATTATGTACCTGTAATCAAGGATAAGTATGAGGAATGTGTTGTCATTATGTACCTGTAATCAAGCATAAGTATGAGGAATGTGTTGTCATTATGTACCTGTAATCAAGGATAAGTATGAGGAATTTGTAGTCATTATGTACCTGTAATTAGGAGTGGATGTGTGAATGGTTCATTACCTTTGTACCTTGTTCAGGTATCAAAACTTTGTGGCCCGGTCCCTGGGCCCATTATGTACCTCAAGCACCTCAGTAGGGATAACAAGGATCCCAGTGGAAATACCAAGGACTCCAATGGAAATAACAAGGACTCCAATGGGAATAACAAGGACTCCAATGGGAATAACAAGGACCCCAATGGGAATAACAAGGACTCCAATGGAAATAACAAGGACTCCAATGGGAATAACAAGGACTCCAATGGGAATAACAAGGACTCCAATGGGAATAACAAGGACTCCAATGGGAATAACAAGGACCCCAATGGAAATAACAAGGACTCCAATGGGAATAACAAGGACTCCAATGGAAATAACAAGGACTCCAATGGGAATAACAAGGACTCCAATGGAAATAACAAGGACTCCAATGGGAATAACAAGGACTCCAATGGGAATAACAAGGACTCCAATGGGAATAACAAGGACTCCAATGGGAATAACAAGGACCCCAATGGAAATAACAAGGACTCCAATGGGAATAACAAGGACTCCAATGGAAATAACAAGGACTCCAATGGGAATAACAAGGACCCCAATGGGAATAACAAGGACTCCAATGGGAATAACAAGGACTCCAATGGGAATAACAAGGACTCCAATGGGAATAACAAGGAATCCAATGGGAATAACAAGGACCCCAATGGAAATAACAAGGACTCCAATGGGAATAACAAGGACTCCAATGGAAATAACAAGGACTCCAATGGGAATAACAAGGACCCCAATGGGAATAACAAGGACTCCAATGGGAATAACAAGGACTCCAATGGGAATAACAAGGACTCCAATGGGAATAACAAGGACTCCAATGGGAATAACAAGGACTCCAATGGAAATAACAAGGACTTCAATGGAAATAACAAGGACTCCAATGGGAATAACAAGGACTCCAATGGAAATAACAAGGACTCCAATGGGAATAACAAGGACTCCAATGGGAATAACAAGGACTCCAATGGGAATAACAAGGACTCCAATGGGAATAACAAGGACCCCAATGGAAATAACAAGGACTCCAATGGGAATAACAAGGACTCCAATGGAAATAACAAGGACTCCAATGGAAATAACAAGGACTCCAATGGAAATAACAAGGACTCCAATGGAAATAACAAGGATCCCAATGGAAATAACAAGGACTCCAATGGAAATAACAAGGACTCCAATGGAAATAACAAGGATCCCAATGGAAATAACAAGGATCCCAATGGAAATAACAAGGACTCCAATGGAAATAACAAGGACTCCAATGGAAATAACAAGGACTCCAATGGGAATAACAAGGACTCCAATGGAAATAACAAGGACTCCAATGGGAATAACAAGGATCCCAATGGAAATAACAAGGATCCCAATGGAAATAACAAGGACTCCAATGGAAATAACAAGGACTCCAATGGAAATAACAAGGACTCCAATGGGAATAACAAGGACTCCAATGGAAATAACAAGGACTCCAATGGAAATAACAAGGACTCCAATGGAAATAACAAGGACTCCAATGGAAATAACAAGGATCCCAATGGAAATAACAAGGATCCCAATGGAAATAACAAGGACTCCAATGGGAATAACAAGGACTCCAATGGAAATAACAAGGACTCCAATGGAAATAACAAGGATCCCAATGGAAATAACAAGGACTCCAATGGAAATAACAAGGACTCCAATGGGAATAACAAGGATTCCAATGGGAATAACAAGGACTCCAATGGGAATAACAAGGACTCCAATGGGAATAACAAGGACTCCAATGGGAATAACAAGGACTCCAATGGGAATAACAAGGACTCCAATGGGAATAACAAGGACTCCAATGGGAATAACAAGGACTCCAATGGGAATAACAAGGACTCCAATGGGAATAACAAGGACCCCAATGGGAATAACAAGGACTCCAATGGGAATAACAAGGACTCCAATGGGAATAACAAGGACTCCAATGGGAATAACAAGGACCCCAATGGGAATAACAAGGACTCCAATGGGAATAACAAGGACCCCAATGGAAATAACAAGGACTCCAATGGAAATAACAAGGATCCCAATGGAAATAACAAGGACTCCAATGGAAATAACAAGGACCCCAATGGAAATAACAAGGACTCCAATGGGAATAACAAGGACCCCAATGGAAATAACAAGGACTCCAATGGAAATAACAAGGATCCCAATGGAAATAACAAGGACTCCAATGGGAATAACAAGGACTCCAATGGGAATAACAAGGACTCCAATGGGAATAACAAGGACTCCAATGGAAATAACAAGGACTCCAATGGGAATAACAAGGACCCCAATGGAAATAACAAGGACTCCAATGGGAATAACAAGGACTCCAATGGGAATAACAAGGACTCCAATGGGAATAACAAGGACTCCAATGGGAATAACAAGGACTCCAATGGAAATAACAAGGATCCCAATGGAAATAACAAGGACTCCAATGGGAATAACAAGGACTCCAATGGGAATAACAAGGACTCCAATGGGAATAACAAGGACTCCAATGGGAATAACAAGGACTCCAATGGGAATAACAAGGACTCCAATGGGAATAACAAGGACTCCAATGGGAATAACAAGGACTCCAATGGGAATAACAAGGACTCCAATGGGAATAACAAGGACTCCAATGGGAATAACAAGGACCCCAATGGAAATAACAAGGACTCCAATGGAAATAACAAGGATCCCAATGGAAATAACAAGGACTCCAATGGGAATAACAAGGACTCCAATGGAAATAACAAGGATCCCAATGGAAATAACAAGGACTCCAATGGGAATAACAAGGACTCCAATGGGAATAACAAGGACTCCAATGGGAATAACAAGGACTCCAATGGGAATAACAAGGACTCCAATGGGAATAACAAGGACTCCAATGGGAATAACAAGGACTCCAATGGGAATAACAAGGACTCCAATGGGAATAACAAGGACCCCAATGGAAATAACAAGGACTCCAATGGAAATAACAAGGATCCCAATGGAAATAACAAGGACTCCAATGGGAATAACAAGGACTCCAATGGAAATAACAAGGATCCCAATGGAAATAACAAGGACTCCAATGGGAATAACAAGGACCCCAATGGAAATAACAAGGACTCCAATGGAAATAACAAGGATCCCAATGGAAATAACAAGGACTCCAATGGGAATAACAAGGACCCCAATGGAAATAACAAGGACTCCAATGGAAATAACAAGGATCCCAATGGAAATAACAAGGACTCCAATGGGAATAACAAGGACTCCAATGGGAATAACAAGGACTCCAATGGGAATAACAAGGACTCCAATGGGAATAACAAGGACTCCAATGGAAATAACAAGGACTCCAATGGGAATAACAAGGACCCCAATGGGAATAACAAGGACTCCAATGGGAATAACAAGGACTCCAATGGGAATAACAAGGACTCCAATGGGAATAACAAGGACTCCAATGGGAATAACAAGGACTCCAATGGGAATAACAAGGACTCCAATGGGAATAACAAGGACTCCAATGGAAATAACAAGGACTCCAATGGGAATAACAAGGACCCCAATGGGAATAACAAGGACTCCAATGGAAATAACAAGGATCCCAATGGAAATAACAAGGACTCCAATGGGAATAACAAGGACCCCAATGGAAATAACAAGGACTCCAATGGAAATAACAAGGATCCCAATGGAAATAACAAGGACTCCAATGGGAA
Source organism: Cherax quadricarinatus (assembly GCF_038502225.1). Classification (NCBI taxonomy): domain Eukaryota; kingdom Metazoa; phylum Arthropoda; class Malacostraca; order Decapoda; family Parastacidae; genus Cherax; species Cherax quadricarinatus. The sequence goes on from NC_091386.1 coordinate 4,899,138, forward strand.
TAACAAGGACTCCAATGGGAATAACAAGGACTCCAATGGGAATAACAAGGACTCCAATGGGAATAACAAGGACTCCAATGGGAATAACAAGGACTCCAATGGGAATAACAAGGACTCCAATGGGAATAACAAGGACTCCAATGGGAATAACAAGGACTCCAATGGGAATAACAAGGACCCCAATGGAAATAACAAGGACTCCAATGGGAATAACAAGGACTCCAATGGAAATAACAAGGACTCCAATGGGAATAACAAGGACCCCAATGGGAATAACAAGGACTCCAATGGGAATAACAAGGACTCCAATGGGAATAACAAGGACTCCAATGGGAATAACAAGGACTCCAATGGGAATAACAAGGACTCCAATGGGAATAACAAGGACTCCAATGGGAATAACAAGGACTCCAATGGAAATAACAAGGACTCCAATGGGAATAACAAGGACCCCAATGGGAATAACAAGGACTCCAATGGGAATAACAAGGACCCCAATGGAAATAACAAGGACTCCAATGGAAATAACAAGGATCCCAATGGAAATAACAAGGACTCCAATGGGAATAACAAGGACTCCAATGGGAATAACAAGGACTCCAATGGGAATAACAAGGACTCCAATGGGAATAACAAGGACTCCAATGGGAATAACAAGGACTCCAATGGGAATAACAAGGACTCCAATGGAAATAACAAGGACTCCAATGGGAATAACAAGGACTCCAATGGAAATAACAAGGACTCCAATGGGAATAACAAGGACCCCAATGGGAATAACAAGGACTCCAATGGGAATAACAAGGACTCCAATGGAAATAACAAGGACTCCAATGGGAATAACAAGGACCCCAATGGAAATAACAAGGACTCCAATGGGAATAACAAGGACTCCAATGGGAATAACAAGGACTCCAATGGGAATAACAAGGACCCCAATTGAAATAACAAGGACCCCAATGGAAATAACAAGGACTCCAATGGGAATAACAAGGACTCCAATGGGAATAACAAGGACTCCAATGGAAATAACAAGGACTCCAATGGGAATAACAAGGACTCCAATGGGAATAACAAGGACTCCAATGGAAATAACAAGGACCCCAATGGGAATAACAAGGACTCCAATGGGAATAATAAGGATCCCAATGGAAATAACAAGGACTCCAATGGAAATAACAAGGACCCCAATGGGAATAACAAGGACTCCAATGGGAATAATAAGGATCCCAATGGGAATAACAAGGACTCCAATGGAAATAACAAGGACCCCAATGGGAATAACAAGGACTCCAATGGGAATAATAAGGATCCCAATGGAAATAACAAGGACTCCAATGGAAATAACAAGGACTCCAATGGAAATAACAAGGACTCCAATGGGAATAACAAGGACTCCAATGGGAATAACAAGGACTCCAATGGGAATAACAAGGACTCCAATGGGAATAACAAGGACCCCAATGGAAATAACAAGGACCCCAATGGGAATAACAAGGACTCCAATGGGAATAACAAGGACTCCAATGGGAATAACAAGGACTCCAATGGGAATAACAAGGACTCCAATGGGAATAACAAGGACTCCAATGGGAATAACAAGGACTCCAATGGGAATAACAAGGACCCCAATGGAAATAACAAGGACCCCAATGGGAATAACAAGGACTCCAATGGGAATAACAAGGACTCCAATGGGAATAACAAGGACCCCAATGGGAATAACAAGGACTCCAATGGAAATAACAAGGACTCCAATGGGAATAACAAGGACCCCAATGGGAATAACAAGGACTCCAATGGAAATAACAAGGACTCCAATGGAAATAACAAGGACCCCAATGGGAATAACAAGGACTCCAATGGGAATAACAAGGACTCCAATGGGAATAACAAGGACTCCAATGGGAATAACAAGGACTCCAATGGGAATAACAAGGACCCCAATGGAAATAACAAGGACCCCAATGGGAATAACAAGGACTCCAATGGGAATAACAAGGACTCCAATGGAAATAACAAGGACCCCAATGGGAATAACAAGGACTCCAATGGGAATAACAAGGACCCCAATGGAAATAACAAGGACTCCAATGGGAATAACAAGGATCCCAATGGAAATAACAAGAATCCAATGGAAATAACAAGGATCCCAATGGAAATACTCAGGAGCTTGTTATGCTGAGTATTTCCCTAAAATTAGGTATATTTTGTCCCCAGGATGTGACCCACACCAGTCCACTAACACCCAGGATGTGACCCACACCAGTCCACTAACACCCAGGATGTGACCCACACCAGTCCACTAACACCCAGGATGTGACCCACACCAGTCCACTAACACCCAGGATGTGACCCACACCAGTCCACTAACACCCAGGATGTGACCCACACCAGTCCACTAACACCCAGGATGTGACCCACACCAGTCCACTAACACCCAGGATGTGACCCACACCAGTCCACTAACACCCAGGATGTGACCCACACCAGTCCACTAACACCCAGGATGTGACCCACACCAGTCCACTAACACCCAGGATGTGACCCACACCAGTCCACTAACACCCAGGATGTGACCCACACCAGTCCACTAACACCCAGGATGTGACCCACACCAGTCCACTAACACCCAGGATGTGACCCACACCAGTCCACTAACACCCAGGATGTGACCCACACCAGTCCACTGACACCCAGGATGTGACCCACACTAGTCCACTAACACCCAGGATGTAACCCACACCAGTCCACTAACACCCAGGATGTGACCCACACCAGTCCATGTAGGGAGTCACTGGTCAGAGAAATAGCAAACATCGAACTTAAGCTAAAGGAATCTTATAGGAGTCAGGAATCGCGGGAAGAACTAAAAGCCATAAATGAAATCGAAAGAAACCCAAAGTATTTCTTTTCTTATGCCAAATCAAAGTCGAGAACAACGTCCAGTATTGGGCCCCTACTTAAACAAGATGGGTCCTACACAGATGACAGCAAGGAAATGAGTGAGCTACTCAAGTCCCAATATGACTCAGTTTTTAGCAAGCCGCTAACCAGACTGAGAGTCGAAGATCAAAATGAATTTTTTATGAGAGAGCCACAGAATTTGATTAACACAAGCCTATCTGATGTTATCCTGACGCCAAATGACTTCGAACAGGCGATAAATGACATGCCCATGCACTCTGCCCCAGGGCCAGACTCATGGAACTCTGTGTTCATCAAGAACTGCCTTTTCCATCCTATGGAGAGGGAGCATGGACACGGGGGTCGTCCCTCAGTTACTAAAAACAACAGACAGAGCCCCACTCCACAAAGGTGGCAGTAAAGCAACAGCAAAGAACTACAGACCGATAGCACTAACATCCCATATCATAAAAATCTTTGAAAGGGTCCTAAGAAGCAAGACTGCCACCCATCCAGAAACCCATCATTTACACAACCCAGGGCAACATGGGTTTAGAACAGGTCACTCCTGTCTGTCTCAACTACTGGATCACTACGACAAAGTCCTAGATGCACTAGAAGACAAAAAGAATGCAGATGTAATATATACAGACTTTGCAAAAGCCTTCGACAAGTGTGACCATGGCGTAATAGCGCACAAAATGCGTGCTAAAGGAATAACAGGAAAAGTTGGTAGATGGATCTATAATTTCCTCACTAACAGAACACAGAGAGTAGTAGTCAACAGAGTAAAGTCCGAGGCAGCTACGGTGAAAAGCTCTTTTCCACAAGGCACAGTACTCGCTCCCATCTTTTTCTCATCCTAATATCTGACATAGACAAGGATGTCAGCCACAGCACCGTGTCTTCCTTTGCAGATGACACCCGAATCTGCATGACAGTGTCTTCCATTGCAGACACTGCAAGGCTCCAGGAGGACATCAACCAAATCTTTCAGTGGGCTGCAGTAAACAATGTGAAGTTCAACGATGAGAAATTTCAATTACTCAGATATGGTAAACACGAGGAAATTAAATCTTCATCAGAGTACAAAACAAATTCTGGCCACAAAATAGAGTGAAACACCAACGTCAAAGACCTGGGAGTGATCATGTCGGAGGATCTCACCTTCAAGGACCATAATATTGTATCAATCGTAGCTGCTAGAAAAATGACAGGATGGATAATGAGAACCTTCAGAACTAGGGATGCCAAGCCCATGATGACACTCTTCAGGTCACTTGTTCTATCTAGGCTGGAATATTGCTGCACACTAACAGCACCTTTCAAGGCAGGTGAAATTGCTGACCTAGAAAATGTACAGAGAACCTTCACGGCGCGCATAACGGAGATAAAACACCTCAATTACTGGGAGCGCTTGAGGTTCCTGAACCTGTATTCCCTGGAATGCAGGCGGGAGAGATACATGATTATATACACCTGGAAAATCCTAGAGGGACTAGTACCGAACTTGCACACGAAAATCACTCACTACGAAAGCAAAAGACTTGGCAGACGATGCAACATCCCCCCAATGAAAAGCAGGGGTGTCACTAGCACGTTAAGAGACCATACAATAAGTGTCAGGGGCCCGAGACTGTTCAACTGCTTCCCAGCATACATAAGGGGGATTACCAACAGATCCTTGGCAGTCTTCAAGCTGGCACTGGACAAGCACCTAAAGTCGGTACCTGACTAGCCGGGCTGTGGCTCGTACGTTGGTTTCCGTGCAGCCAGCAGTAACAGCCTGTAAAGTAAAAGGACACAAGTGCAACTAATGTGACATTTATTGTGGCAACGTTTCGCTCTCCAGGAGCTTTATCAAGCCATTACAAACAATACATGGACACAGAGGGTATATAAAGGCTCAGAGTGAGGTGAATACTAGTGAGGTACCATTTCGATGTTCACTAGTGGTAGTAGTAGTAGTAGTAGTGGTAGTGACAAAAGTAATACAATATGGTAGAGCAATTAATTCGTACATGAGTAAAAGGATATAAAAGCTATTACTTGGGTAACATAAAAATAGGTTGGACAAATATAAACTGGAATGAGGCAGCTTGTTTCAGTGTTCACTCTCTGTGCTTTGTGTAGTATGTGATGGCAGGGTTTACTGTTTTCAGGAGGATTCTTGCTAAGACTTCGGAGATGGTGAAGCTGCCGTTGTTTTGTTTAATTGTATTCGAAACAGCGATCAGTGCTGATTCAAGGCACTTGCGTGTGCGGAAATTAGTTTCTTTTATCACTAATTGGGCGTCTCTGAATTTCATAAGATGATTTGTGGAATTTTGGTGTTGTACACAGGCGTTGTTTAAGTTGTCGTTCCTACATGCCTATATGTGTTCATTGAGGCGGGTGTCGAGGTTTCTTGCTGTTTCACCTACGTAGATCTTGTCACAGCCTCCACAGGGTATAGTGTAAACTCCTGCATTGACTGGTTCGTGGTGCTTGGGTTTTGTCCTGGTTAGATCCTTCAATAAAGGGTTATCCTGGGTGGCTAACCCTCCGGGGTTAAAAATCCGAACGAAATCTTATCTTAACACCCAGGATGTGACCCACACCAGTCCACTAACACCCAGGATGTGACCCACACCAGTCCACTAACACCCAGGATGTGACCCACACCAGTCCACTAACACCCAGGATGTGACCCACACTAGTCCACTGACACCCAGGATGTGACCCACACCAGTCCACTAACACCCAGAATGTTTATCTGGAGAGAGTTCCGGGGGTCAACGCCCCCGCGGCCCGGTCTGTGACCAGGCCTCCTTAGGTCAGTGTCCCAGGATGCGACCCACACCAGTCGACTAACACCCAGGTACCCATTTTACTGATGGGGAACATAGACAACAGGTGGAAAGAAACACGTCCAATGTTTCTACTCTGGCTGGGAATCGAACCCAGGCCCTCGCCGTGTGAAGCCAGAGCGTTAACCACCAGGCCACCAGAGCCCCAGGATGTGACCCACACCAGTCCACTAACACCCAGGTACCCATTTTACTGATGGGGAACATAGACAACAGGTGGAAAGAAACACGTCCAATGTTTCTACTCTGGCTGGGAATCGAACCCAGGCCCTCGCCGTGTGAAGCCAGAGCGTTAACCACCAGGCCACCAGAGCCCCAGGATGTGACCCACACCAGTCGACTAACACCCAGGTACCCATTTTACTGATGGGGAACATAGACAACAGGTGGAAAGAAACACGTCCGATGTTTCTACTCTGGCTGGGAATCGAACCCAGGCCCTCGCCGTGTGTGAAGCGAGAGCGTTAACCACCAGGCCACCAGAGCCCCAGGATGTGACCCACACCAGTCCACTAACACCCAAGATGTGACCCACACCAGTCCACTAACACCCAGGATGTGACCCACACCAGTCCACTAACACCCAGGATGTGACCCACACCAGTCCACTAACACCCAGGATGTGACCCACACTAGTCCACTGACACCCAGGATGTGACCCACACCAGTCCACTAACACCCAGGATGTGACCCACACCAGTCCACTAACACCCAGGATGTGACCCACACTAGTCCACTGACACCCAGGATGTGACCCACACCAGTCCACTAACACCCAGGATGTGACCCACACCAGTCCACTAACACCCAGGATGTGACCCACACCAGTCCACTAACACCCAGGATGTGACCCACACCAGTCCACTAACACCCAGGATGTGACCCACACCAGTCCACTAACACCCAGGATGTGACCCACACCAGTCCACTAACACCCAGGATGTGACCCACACCAGTCCACTAACACCCAGGATGTGACCCACACCAGTCCACTGACACCCAGGATGTGACCCACACCAGTCCACTAACACCCAGGATGTGACCCACACCAGTCCACTAACACCCAGGATGTGACCCACACCAGTCCACTAACACCCAGGATGCGACCCACACTAGTCCACTAACACCCAGGATGTGACCCACACCAGTCCACTAACACCCAGGTACCTATTTTACTGATGGGGAACATAGAAACTCGTTGTAAGTTAGTTAAATGTCTGTTATGCACTCACACCAATCCTGTGGGAGGTAGTCAAAAAGATTACAGAGGTACACAATGGGTCCAGGAACTATATCCCAAAGTTATGATAGCTGAGCAAGTTACAAAGGTACTGAACTCCAGGTAGATCTGGTCACAATCATGGCAAGTTACAAAGGTATTTACAGGTTACAGAGGTACATAATGGGTCCAGGGACTGGGCCCCAAGGAAACATGTCGAGTGTTCTTACCCTCACTGGGAATCGAACCCGGACCCTCGCCGTGTGAAGCGAGAGTTTTAACCACCAGGCCACGGGCCACTGTGGCCTGGTGGCACGGGCCACTGTGGCCTGGTGATACATTAATTACTAATAAAAATAAATACCATCCATCACATAGAGATAAATAATGATATAATTCCAGATAATAAAGTGTCTCAGTTGACTGCTGTTACAACACAAGATAAACCCAAAATAAACATTATTACTAAATAAATATAAACACCATCTATTACAAATAGATAATAAACCAGAGTAGATATAATCCCGGGTTTAATATGTATAATAATAAGGTATTTAAAGGACCCCAATGGAAATAAGTCACTCAAATTCTTTTGGTTTTGGCTGGCTAACCCACCAGAGTTAAAAAACCGTAGAATATCTTATCTCATACTTTAATAAAGTTACTTACTTAAGGTGGCAGCCTGGGGGACAAAATTGAGGACCCAAAACTGAAGTAAGACAGCCAGTCCTGGATGACTCACTGACTTTTTTGGATTATCTAATCTAGCTAACCCCCCAAAATTAAAAATCCGTAGAATATCTTATCTTAAACACGGATAAAATTACTTATTAAGCGTGGCATCCTAGGGGACAAAATTCCAAATCAAAACTGAAATAAGACACCCAGTCCTGGATGCCCCACTATCTTTTTTGGATTATCTAATCTAGCTAACCCCCCAAAATTAAAAATCCGTAGAATATCTTATCTTAAACACGGATAAAATTACTCATTAAGTGTGGCATCCTGGGGGACAAAATTCCAAACCAAAACTGAAAAAAGACACCCAGTCCTGGATGCCCCAGTAACTTTTTTGAATTATCTAATCTAGCTAACCCCCCAAAATAAAAAATCTCCCCAAAAACCAGAGAGTTACCAAAGAGTCTCATTTGACATTAGTTATTCTAACACAGGATAGATGGCGTTGATGTGTGTGACGTCACCATGAAGGGAAAATTGGCTTTGTCCTCTGAAGTTGTCAGACGGTGAACTGTGCTCAGTGTCCTCTCCTCAAACTTTTAATACCAAAGTTACTTTTTATTTGTACTATGAGTAATGTACCCACCCACAATGGAGTAGGTCTAGAGCGGCAGGTGAGCATAATGGCGTGTGTGGGGGAGATGGTGGAGAGGAGAGAGAGGGAGAAGAGATGGAGAGGTGGTGGTGATGGCTGTCAGCTGGACGCTTCTCCATCACTCTCCCCCCCTTACCTCCATATCTCTCTTATTTCTCCTCTCATGCTCCTCATAATTTGGGTTTCAGGCGGCTGGGTTACACCCTGTGGGGTTTTGCCCCCTTAGGGGGTGTGCGCCCCCCTAAGGGGCACTTATTTCCCTGATTAAATTGAAATAAGAGGAGCTGACCCCCCCAGCCGCCAGCTGACAATCCAATCAATTCTAGTGAGTCTCAGGTGCGCCAGGCTGATATTCCTGACGGTGGGCACCTCTGGTACCTGTCTACTACACCTACTTCCTCTACGCACCTACCTACACCTAATTACCAGCCCAGGAGATGAATTAGAGCCCCAGAAATAAGATGGAAGCCGCTGGTCGTCACTACTGGGCTGTGGAGGCGGCGGTGCGGACCAACCTATTTTTCCTCTATTTTCTCCATTTTTACCTTGTATTTTGACCCCCTGGTGTGCAGGGCAATGTATTTTCTTTCTAAATTACTTTGTATGTTATGGGGGGGTGATATATGGGGGTGGGGAGGTATATTAGGGGGTAATATAGGGGTGAAGGGGGTTTAGTTACGACAGAATCCGCTAGGAGCGCCACTTTTTAATTTTTTTTTCACGTGTTTTAACTTGGTTTATATAGCACCATCTGGGTTTACATTCAAGCCAACTGTTGTTAAACCACGTGGGTTTATGTGTAGACCAATATTACACCACCTGGGTTTATATATAAATTGTTTCACCACGTGGGTTTATATTTAAACCTGTATGACAACCTAGGTTCATATTACACCTGGGTTTACACGCAAACCAATATTATACCACGTGGGTTTACCTGTAAGCCAGTATTATACCACGTGGGTTTACCTGTAAACCAATATTATACCACGTGGGTTTACCTGTAAACCAATATTATACCACGTGGGTTTACCTGTAAACCAGTATATCACGTGGGTTTACCTGTAAGCCAGTATTATACCACGTGGGTTTACCTGTAAGCCAGTATTATACCACGTGGGTTTACATGTAAACCAATATTATACCACGTGGGTTTATATGTAAACAAATATACCATGTGGGTTTACATGTAAACAAATATAGCACTTGGGTTTACATGTAAACAAATATTATACCATGTGGGTTTACATGTAAACAAATATTATACCATGTGGGTTTACATGTAAACCAATATTATATCATGTGGGTTTACATGTAAACCAATATTATACCACGTGGGTTTACATGTAAACAAATATTATACCACGTGGGTTTACATGTAAACAAATATTATACCATGTGGGTTTACATGTAAACCAATATTATACCACGTGGGTTTACATGTAAACAAATATTATACCATGTGGGTTTACATGTAAACAAATATACCACGTGGGTTTATATGTAAACAAATATACCATGTGGGTTTACATGTAAACAAATATTATACCATGTGGGTTTACATGTAAACAAATATTATACCATGTGGGTTTACATGTAAACCAATATTATACCACGTGGGTTTACATGTAAACAAATATACCATGTGGGTTTACATGTAAACCAATATTATATCATGTGGGTTTACATGTAAACAAATATACCATGTGGGTTTACATGTAAACAAATATTATACCATGTGGGTTTACATGTAAACCAATATTATACCATGTGGGTTTACATGTAAACCAATATTATACCATGTGGGTTTACATGTAAACAAATATACCATGTGGGTTTACATGTAAACCAATATTATATCATGTGGGTTTACATGTAAACAAATATTATACCATGTGGGTTTATATGTAAACCAATATTATACCATGTGGGTTTATATGTAAACCAATATTATACCATGTGGGTTTATATGTAAACCAATATTATACCATGTGGGTTTATATGTAAACCAATATTATACCATGTGGGTTTATATGTAAACCAATATATCACATGGGTTTACATGTAAACCAATGTTACACCTGGCCTCGCATGTAAACCAGTATTACACCAACTGGGTTTACTTGTAAACCAATATTACACCTATTATATTTAAACCAATATTATCACCTGGGTTTATAAGAACACAAGAACTTTATATTTAAACTTAGACCATCTGGGTTTATATTTAAACCATTACTCCACCTGGGGTTACATTACATCACATGGGTTTATATTTAAACCAACATTGCTCCACATGGGTTTATATTGCACCATCTTGGTTTAGTGCCATCTTGGTTTATTACATGATCTGTAATTACACTATGCCACATGTGTTTTTATTACACTTCCTGGGTTTATATTACACTGGGTTTATATTATGCTTCTGGGGTTTATATCACACTTCTGGGATTTGTATTACACTGCTTGGGTTTATACACTCTGGGTTTATATTACACTTGTGGGTTTATATCACTGCCTGGGTTTATATTATATCTGGGTTTTATTACACCACATGATTTGCATTATAAAGATTTGGTTATGGTTTTTTTTTTTTTAATTACTCCTGGGTTATATTAAACCTCACATAATTTATCTGTTAAACCTATAGAATTCTTTTGCCTTCAAAACCATTGTAAGATAAGATTTTGTGTTAACTAATAAGGATAACCCAAAAAGACAGTGCGTCATCGAGGGACTGTGTCTTATTTCCATTGGGATCCTCGTTCTTATTCCCCAGGATGCGACCCACACCAGTTCACTAACACTTAGGTACCTGTTTGCTTGCTAGGTGAAATGGACAGCAGGTGTAAGAAAATATGCCCAATGTTTTGACCTTTAAGAACATAAGAAAGAAAGAACACTGCAGCAGGCCTTCTGGCCCATGCAAAGCAGGTCCAAGTCACCTACCGGCCTAAGCCATTGACCCAAGCTAGTCAGGTCTTGGTCACATCCACTTAAGAAGGAAGGAACACTGCATCAGACCCACTAGCACAAGCTAGTTGGCTCCAACTCTCACCCACTCACACCTACTCTTCTATTTCTCTAACCTATTTTTAAAGCTACACAACGTATTAGCTTCAGTGATGGTACTCGGGAGTTCATTCCACTCATCTACAACTCTATTACCAAACCAGTGTTGGGATTAAGCCACGGTACTCAGCATGTGAGGCACAAGCATTGCCAACCAGGCCACGGGCCACCCTGCAAACTTAATCTTAAAATTCATTTAGACTTTCTGAATAAAGCTCATCTTAGCCCAGTACTATAGTTTTTATTTAAATTTTTTCTAAGCCTTTATGCAACACTGTATATATAGTCTCAGTATGTCCTGTGTCCTGGTAGGCACTGGTTTGATCCCCAGCACATATGGAAACACTGGGGTGGGTCTCCTTACACCTGTTGTCCCCATTCACCTGGCAAGCAAATAGGTACCTGGGTGTTAGTGGACTGGGGTAGGTGGCATTCTTGGGGACAAGATTGAAGGACCCCAATTGAAATAAGCCAGACAGACCCTCAATGATGCACATCCTTTCTTGGGCTGACTTGGGTGGCTAATTCCCCAGGGTTTAAAATCCAAGCAAAATCTTATGTCTTGTATTTTTTATATGGTGCATTTAAATTCAAATGTTTACTACAGCTCACATTGAGCCAGTAAAGCACCTAAACTACTGGGAACGCCTGCAAGTTTTGAACATGTACTCATTGCAGCGGAGGAGAGAGAGAGGTACATGATAATATATACCTGGAAAGATAAGATAAGATTTCGTTCGGATTTTTAACCCTGGAGGGTTAGCCACCCAGGATAACCCAAGAAAGTCAATGCGAACCAAGAAAGTCAGTGCGTCATCGAGGACTGTCTAACTTATTTCCATTGGGGTCCTTAATCTTGTCCCCCAGGATGCGACCCACACCAGTCGACTAACACCCAGGTACCTATTTGCTGCTAGGTGAACAGGACAACAGGTGTAAGGAAACGTGTCGAAATGTTTCCACCTGCCGGGAATCGAACCTGGGCCCTCAGTGTGTGAAGCAGGAACTTTAGCCACCAGGCCACCAGGGGCTTGGTCCCAAATCTGCACACTTCCATAACAACATACTGGAGTGAGAGATATGGGAGGAAGTGTAAAATAAACCCAGTGAGGAGCAGGGGTGTGGTGGGGACAATAAGGGAACACTGTATCAACATCCGTGGACCAAGACTGTTCAACATCTTGCCAGAAGATATCAGAAACACTGCTGGAACAAGTGTAGAAGTCTTCAAGAGGAAACTGGACAAGCATCTTCAGGTGCCTGATCAACCAGGCTCTGATGGATATGTGGGGCAGCGGGCCGCCAGCAGCAACAGCCTGTTTGACCAGGCAAGCACCAGACGAGCCTGGCCCATGGCCGGGCTCTGAGAGTAGATAAACTCTCGAAACTCTTCAAAGGTATATATCTACACATATTATACAGAGCATCATTATAGTGGACATCATTTTTGTTTCTAGTTTATTTGAATCTTTGTAGGTTTGTATCCTTCCTATATACAGTACAGCCTCTCCTCACGTAACGGCTTAGTTCCGTTCCTAAGACCACATCGGTAAATGAATTCGTTGCTAAGTGAGGAGCATGCTCTAATGGTAATTGGTTTGTATCAACCATCTTGGATATTGTTTTAAGGTCACCTTTGCACAATTTCCTATGAGGATGGACTGAGGCCCTGAATCTGCGCACTCTAGAAAGGCGTAGAATTAGGGGGGATATGATTGAGGTATATAAATGGAAAGGAGGAATAAATGAAGGGGATGTAAATAGCTTGCAGAAAATATCTAGCCAAGAAAGAACTCGCAGCAATGGTTTTAAGTTGGAAAAATTCAGATTCAGGAAGGATATAGGAAAGTACTGGTATGGTAATAGTTGTGGATGAGTGGAACTAACTCTCTAGTACCGTCATAGAGACTAAAATATGTACAGTGGACCCCCGCTTTACGATCAGCTCCCAATGCGACCAATTATGTAAGTGTATTTATGTATGTGCATTTGTACGTGTATGTTTGGGGGTCTGGAATGGACTAATCTACTTCACAATATTCCTTATGGGAACAAATCCGTTCAGTACTGGCACCTGCACATACTTCTGGAATGAAATAATGTCGTAAACTGGGGGTCCACTGTAGTTTTAAAAATAGGTTAGATAAATATGAGTGGGTGGGCGTGAATTGGACCTGACTAGGTTGTCATTGGCTTAAGCCGGTAGGAGACTTGGACCTGCCTCGCATGGGCCAGTAGGCCCATTGCAGTGTTCCTTTCTTCTTACATTCTTATGTATAGTTATTAGGTTAGAAACAATTTCCTAGAATAAGCAGTGAATAAGTTCTGAATATGCTTTAACATTAATGGAGTTAAAATCTTGTAAATTTTTTCATATTTTGGGGGGAGGACAATTTTTTTTGCCATCCTATTAGGAAATGATCTTGACAAATGGCCAGTACAGTGGACCCCCGCATAACGATCACCTCCAAATGCGACCAATTATGTAAGTGTATTTATGTAAGTGCGTTTGTACGTGTATGTTTGGGAGTCTTGCTGTATAGTCCTTGTGGCTTAGCACTTCTTTTTGATTATAATAATAATAATAATAATTGCCATTCCTTAACCTTAAAGTCAAATATTTTTATAAGACTGCCACTTCATAAGGGATTAAGAATTGATAATATATGGTTGTTCATTACACGAATCCTCAGTTTACACACACACAGGCAGTTTATTTGGGTACAGTTACACACGTGTACAATTACACAAGTTTAGGGAACACTGTATCAACATCCAGGGTCCCAAGCTATTCAACTACTGGAATGAAAAAAGTTCGTTAACCGGGGGTCCACTGTACTAATATAGGGTGACACTTGCCATTCCTTAACCTTAAACTCAAATATTTTTATAAGACTGCCACTTCATAAGGGATTAAGAATTGATAATATATGGTTGTTGCATTACACGAATCCTCAGTTTACACACACACAGGCAGTTTATTTGGGTACAGTTACACACGTGTACAATTACACAAGTTTAGGGAACACTGTATCAACATCCAGGGTCCCAAGCTATTCAACATCTTACCAGAAGATATCAGAAACACTGCTGGAACAAGTGTAGAAGTCTTCAAGAGGAAACTAGACAAGTATCTTCACCAGGTGCCATATCAACCAGACTGTGATGGATATATGGGCAGCGGGCCTCCAGCAGCAACAACCTGGTTGACCTGGCAAGCACCAGATGAGCCTGGCCCATGGCCATGCTCCGAGAGTAGTGAAACTCTCAAAACTCTTCAAAGATGCATGTATATCAAAAGTAATATCATTACTAACGCACCGGTCTGGAGTTTTACAACTCAGTAGCTGCGAGTTCAAGTCCCGCCCGTACCGTGGTTTGTTCACATTTATCATTCAGAGTATCGTATGCACAAATGACCCTCACATAGTAGAAAGAAACATGAAGTTTTGGTCTGACTTGGACTATTAACTAGTCACACTGACTAGTCATTGGTCCAAGTCAGACCAAAACATCGTCATAAGCATCTTTCTCTCATGTGCAAGTTATTTGTGTTTTGTTCCAGTCATAGTAGTGTGCCTTTTTGTTCTTTATAGTAGCATGTGAGTAAATTACCAAGCATAACATTAAAGTCAGTGACTTGTCTCAGTTTGATTTGTTTGATCACAAAGTTTCTAATTTTTTCAATACATTTAGTATTATATTTAGGATTGTATAATTTCACTATTTTAGACAACTGTCTCGGAGACTTATTATACTAGGAGTTTCTTTAAAGAACTTTATCTGATAGTGTCTTGATTTTCTCTGTAGTTTGCTGGTCTAGGCTTGGACGGACGAGACCACACTGGTCAACGTGGAGGTGGGCGCGGGGGCCGGGGAGGAGGCCGCTACGTTCCCCCTCATCTACGAAATCGACTAGAGGATAATCCCCCACAGCCACCACCAGGTGAGGACGCCTCAGAAGTTGGTCAGTATCAATTATTCACTTTTTTGTAATACAGTATAGCTATTTGTGGCTTATTAATTTGATTTAAACTAATGATGGCAAATAAATGCTTTTATTCAGATCACAAGAAGAGTCATCCTAGTACTGTTTGACTTTGCTGGAAATTACCAATATACATTAGGACGATTGGAAAATGTAAGGAAAATTATTCATCTCCCAGTCAGCTATTCATGTTGTTTAAAGTGAAGCATAGACCACAAATATGTATGTACAGTGATATAAAAAAAAATTAAAACTGTTGATATTTTTAATTGACAGGTGCATTCTGCACCCAATCATTTAATTTTACATAAGGTATTTCCTCTGTCAAGTTATTACTGATGTGTGTGTCTGTGTGTGAATGCAGAAAATAGCAGAATTATGTGATTAGGCAGAAATAATGTACAGGTCTCCCTCAACATTCACGTTTTCAACTTTCACGGGCTTCACACATTTGCGAGGTCCCAACCGCCAAATTCCCAGCCACCAAATTCCCAGCCGCCAAATCATATTTAAGTTTCCTGCCACCTGCGAGTCCCTACTACCCTCCCTCCGACCCCCGCAACTGGCAGCCAGCCCTCCCACCACTCAGTGTGGTGAGTGTTTTGTTTGTTCATTATTTGCTATTAAACTACAGTATAAATAATGTAAACCCATTCATGACCGCATATTGGAATGGCTATTCGGACAGGTATTAGACGGTGACATCATGTGTTTACTCTTGAACAATGCAAAGAATTAAACATTTCTGCTACAGCTAATAATAACAATAGTAATAATAATAATAATAATAATAATAATAATAATAAATATGATATAATTGAAGAAGGAAATTGTACAAAAATACGAGGGAGTGGTTGACACATCGTCAGTGTGACTTTGTTTATGCTGGAGTGAACATTAGTCTCCCTGCTCTTCCAGACATTTCACAACAATTCATTGTGTTTGGTGCTTGTAGATTGAGTGTGACTGGAGTGGTAGAGGCAGTGATTGAGGCAATGGTATTTAATAACATACATGTTAATAATAATACATGTTATTAATAATATGTAATATTATTATTTATAACATATATGTTATTAAATACATACATGTTATTAATAATAACAACATGTTATGAATGATGTTATGAATGAGAAGAAACTGGATGTCCTGGCTTTAAGTGAAACAAAGCTGAAGGGGGTGGGAGAGTTTCAATGGAGAGGAATAAATGGGATTAGGTCAGGGGTTTCAAATAGAGTTAGAGCTAAAGAAGGAGTAGCAATAATGTTGAAGGATAAGCTATGGCAGGAAAAGAGGGACTACAAATGTATAAATTCAAGGATTATGTGGAGTAAAATAAAGATTGGATGTGAAAAGTGGGTTATAGTAAGCGTGTATGCACCTGGAGAAGAGAGAAGTGTAGAGGAGAGAGAGAGATTCTGGGAAATGTTGAGTGAATGCGTGGGGAGTTTTGAATCAAGTGTGAGAGTAATGGTGGTTGGGGATTTCAATGCTAAAGTGGGTAAAAATGTTATGGAGGGAGTAGTAGGTAATTTTGGGGTGCCAGGGGTAAATGTAAATGGGGAGCCTTTAATTGAGCTATGTGTAGAAAGAAATTTGGTAATAAGTAATACATATTTTATGAAAAAGAGGATAAATAAATATACAAGGTATGATGTAGCACGTAATGAAAGTAGTTTGTTAGATTATGTATTGGTGGATAAAAGGTTGATGGGTAGGCTCCAGGATGTACATGTTTATAGAGGGGCAACTGATATATCGGATCATTATTTAGTTGTAGCTACAGTTAGAGTAAGAGGTAGATGGGAAAAGAGGAAGGTGGCAACAACAAGTAAGAGGGAGGTGAAAGTGTATAAACTAAGGGAGGAGGAAGTTCGGGCGAGATATAAGCGACTATTGGCAGAAAGGTGGGATAGTGCAAAGATGAGTAATGGGGGGGTTGAAGAGGGTTGGAATAGTTTTAAAAATGCAGTATTAGAATGTGGGGCAGAAGTTTGTGGTTATAGGAGGGTGGGGGCAGGAGGAAAGAGGAGTGATTGGTGGAATGATGAAGTAAAGGGTGTGATAAAAGAGAAAAAGGTAGCTTACGAGAGGTTTTTACAAAGCAGAAGTGTTATAAGAAGAGCAGAGTATATGGAGAGTAAAAGAAAGGTGAAGAGAGTGGTGAGAGAGTGCAAAAGGAGAGCAGATGAAAGAGTGGGAGAGGCACTGTCAAGAAATTTTAATGAAAATAAGAAAAAATTTTGGAGTGAGTTAAACAAGTTAAGAAAGCCTAGGGAAAGTATGGATTTGTCAGTTAAAAACAGAGTAGGGGAGTTAGTAGATGGGGAGAGGGAGGTATTAGGTAGATGGCGAGAATATTTTGAGGAACTTTTAAATGTTAAGGAAGAAAGGGAGGCGGTAATTTCATGCACTGGCCAGGGAGGTATACCATCTTTTAGGAGTGAAGAAGAGCAGACTGTAAGTGTGGTGGAGGTACGTGAGGCATTACGTAGAATGAAAGGGGGTAAAGCAGCTGGAACTGATGGGATCATGACAGAAATGTTAAAAGCAGGGGGGGATATAGTGTTGGAGTGGTTGGTACTTTTGTTTAATAAATGTATGAAAGAGGGGAAGGTACCTAGGGATTGGCGGAGAGCATGTATAGTCCCTTTATATAAAGGGAAAGGGGACAAAAGAGATTGTAAAAATTATAGAGGAATAAGTTTACTGAGTATACCAGGAAAAGTATACGGTAGGGTTATAATTGAAAGAATTAGAGGTAAGACAGAATGTAGAATTGCGGACGAACAAGGAGGTTTCAGAGTGGGTAGGGGATGTGTAGATCAAGTGTTTACATTGAAGCATATATGTGAACAGTATTTAGATAAAGGTAGGGAAGTTTTTATTGCATTTATGGATTTAGAAAAGGCATATGATAGAGTGGATAGAGGAGCAATGTGGCAGATGTTGCAAGTTTATGGAATAGGTGGTAAGTTACTAAATGCTGTAAAGAGCTTTTATGAGGATAGTGAGGCTCAGGTTAGGGTGTGTAGAAGAGAGGGAGAATACTTCCCGGTAAAAGTAGGTCTAAGACAGGGATGTGTAATGTCACCATGGTTGTTTAATATATTTATAGATGGGGTTGTAAAAGAAGTAAATGCTAGGGTGTTCGGGAGAGGGGTGGGATTAAATTATGGGGAATCAAATTCAAAATGGGAATTGACACAGTTACTTTTTGCTGATGATACTGTGCTTATGGGAGATTCTAAAGAAAAATTGCAAAGGTTAGTGGATGAGTTTGAGAATGTGTGTAAAGGTAGAAAGTTGAAAGTGAACATAGAAAAGAGTAAGGTGATGAGGGTATCAAATGATTTAGATAAAGAAAAATTGGATATCAAATTGGGGAGGAGGAGTATGGAAGAAGTGAATGTTTTCAGATACTTGGGAGTTGACGTGTCAGCGGATGGATTTATGAAGGATGAGGTGAATCATAGAATTGATGAGGGAAAAAAGGTGAGTGGTGCGTTGAGGTATATGTGGAGTCAAAAAACGTTATCTATGGAGGCAAAGAAGGGAATGTATGAAAGTATAGTAGTACCAACACTCTTATATGGATGTGAAGCTTGGGTGGTAAATGCAGCAGCGAGGAGACGGTTGGAGGCAGTGGAGATGTCCTGTCTAAGGGCAATGTGTGGTGTAAATATTATGCAGAAAATTCGGAGTGTGGAAATTAGGAGAAGGTGTGGAGTTAATAAAAGCATTAGTCAGAGGGCAGAAGAGGGGTTGTTGAGGTGGTTTGGTCATTTAGAGAGAATGGATCAAAGTAGAATGACATGGAAAGCATATAAATCTATAGGGGAAGGAAAGAGGGGTAGGGGTCGTCCTCGAAAGGGTTGGAAAGAGGGGGTAAAGGAGGTTTTGTGGGTGAGGGGCTTGGACTTCCAGCAAGCGTGCATGAGCGTGTTAGATAGGAGTGAATGGAGACGAATGATACTTGGGACCTGACGATCTGTTGGAGTGTGAGCAGGGTAATATTTAGTGAAGGGATTCAGGGAAACCGGTTATTTTCATATAGTCGGACTTGAGTCCTGGAAATGGGAAGTACAATGCCTGCACTTTAAAGGAGGGGTTTGGGATATTGGCAGTTTGGAGGGATATGTTGTGTATCTCTATACGTATATGCTTCTAAACTGTTATATTCTGAGCACCTCTGCAAAAGCAGTGATAATGTGTGAGTGTGGTGAAAGTGTTGAATGATGATGAAAGTATTTTCTTTTTGGGGATTTTCTTTCTTTTTTGTGGGTCACCCTGCCTCGGTGGGAGACGACCGACTTGTTGAAAAAAAAAAAAAAAAAAAAATGTACTATTATTATTTATAACATATATGTTATTAAATACCACTGCCTCAATCGCTGAATTATTGTGAAATGTTCACTCCAGCATAAACAAAGTCACACTGACGATGTGTCAACCACTCCCTCGTATTTTTGTACAATTTTCTTCTTCATTTATATCGGATTTATTATTATTATTATTATTATTATTATTATTATTATTATTATTATTATTACTATTGTTATTATTAGCAATAGCAGAAATGTTTGATTCTTTGCTGTGTTCAAGAGTAAACACATGATGTCACCGTCTAATACCTGTCCGAATAGCCATTCCAATATGCGGTCATGAATGGGTTTACATTATTTATACTGTAGTTTAATAGCAAATAATGAACAAACAAAACACTCACCACACTGAGTGGTGGGAGGGCTGGCTACCAGTTGCGGGGGTCGGAGGGAGGGTAGTAGGGACTCACAGTGGTGGAGTCTGTTGTATTTAATAACATACATGTTATTAAATAACATACGTTATTAAAGCATAACATGTATATATTTAGTACAATTTAAGACGTTTTCATGTATTTTATGATTATTCATGGTTCAACAAGTTAAGGAAGCAGTATTGTAATATATTTCCCTACAATATATTGGGGCACCAAACATTCACGGTTTTTCAACATTCGCGAGGCTCTTGATCCCCTAACCCTCGTGAATGTTGAGTGAGACCTGTATAGGGGTGAAAGATTAAAAGAATGGAATGTGGAGATAGTGAAGGTGTTTAGGTATTTGGAAAGAGAGAGATGTACACAGTGGAACCTTGGTATGCAACCTTAATTCATTCCAGAAGGCTGTTCGAGTGCCGCTCCATTTGAATATCGAACAAGTTCTTCCTAACCAATTTTCTGTTTGGTTGGCTGTTATCACTAATCTTCGAAGGCCCCATGGTAACTTATTTATATAAATAATATAAACAAAAAACCAAAATGTGAAGAAATAGGAAATAGTTTTCAGCGAAGTTCTGGCAGGTCATATTTGGTAGTGCTGAGCTTTGTTCGAGTAGGGAGCTGGTCGTATACCAAGGTTCCATTGTATCAGCAGCTTGGTTTATGAAGGTTCGACTCATATGATGGTTCAGGGAACATTATTACTGGGGTATATCTTGGAATAGATGAGGGGAGGAAAGTTGTGGGAGCATCGAGGAATTGGCGTGTAGATAGTTGACAATGCAAGGTGATGATAATGCTTTTATTTGACTGTGCAGTGAGATTGTGTAAAAGACTTACAGAGAATAAAAAATTAGATGGGAATGTGGTGGTATTTAAGGCTTAATTAAACAAAAATAGTAAGGTTGGTCATGAATAATGGAAGACAAGTTGATTAATAGGGTGAATAAAAAAAAACATACCACGGGTGGGGTTTGAACCCGCAGTCAGAGAGTCATTACGATTTCGTGAGTCAGGGTGAAAAAAAGATGATATAGTGGATATCCAAGGAATTGTTAGCAGGCATCCATCGATACAGTGTTGAGATGTAGGGAACGGAGCTTCCAGCAGCATGTAATGCCCTATTTTTAATTACGTATTTGTATCTGCGGGAGCAGAGCTATGCATGTTGTGTCACGTTTTTAGTAGTTTTTCATTACATAATTTTTAAATTCCTAATGGTTATATTACATGTGTACGCTCAAGTGTATAAGTGCATTATTTCCACCCATCCTTTAGAACGTAGGCACCACCTTCCAACTCTGGAATTCAGACCCTTCATTGCTCACATTCCAACAACACGTCAAACCCTTAAAACTGCCCGTCTCCACTGTTCTAGCATATACAGTGGACCCCCGCATAACGATCACCTCCCAATGCAACCAATTATGTAAGTGTATTTATGTAAGTGCGTTTGTACGTGTATGTTTGGGGGTCTGAAATGGACTAATCTACTTCACAATATTCCTTATGGGAACAAATTTGGTCAGTACTGGCACCTGAACATACTTCTGGAATGAAAAAATATCGTTAACCGGGGGTCCAATGTACAGTGGTACCTCGGGATACAAACTTAATTTGTTCCAGAAGGCTGTTCGAGTGCTGATACCAGATGAATTTGTTCCCATGAGGAATAATGTAAATTAGATTAATGTATTTTAGACCTATAAAAATGCACTTACAAAAGCACTTAAATAAATACAGTGGTACCCTGAGTTTCGAACTTAATTCGTTTCAGAAGGCTATTCAGGTGCTGTTACCGAACGAATTTATTCCCATAAGGAATAATGTAAATGAGATTAGTCTGTTTCAGACCCCCAAAAATACACTTAAAAAAGCATTTACAATAATACACTTACATAATTGGTCAAGTTGGGAGCTGTACAAAACTCGGGGTACCACTATTCTTACATAATTGTTCGCGTTTTGACCTGTTCGTATCCCAAGGTACCACTGTACACTGTTTACTGGATGCTCCAAGACCTTACCACTTAAAATTTTCACACCCTCCAACCCTTCCTGGAAAAACTCTCAACTCCTCCTCTCGTCTCAGATTATGTACTGTACCCTTTTGGTCATTCTGGTCTGCTCCATACTCTGTAAATGCCCAGATCACTTCAGCACTCCTGCCCTCTGAATCATACACACCTTACATATCCCCACATATTTTTTAATTTCTGTGGGTTAAATTCTTTGCATATTTTAGAAATTTTACAGGTCGGTTATCACAAATCCGGCAGTTGGTAATCCGGTTCTTTCAGCGATCTGGCACTAATTTTGGCTAGCATAATTTCAAATTTCCGGGGTCACCACATCAACCTGCTGCTACTGTTTGGTGGCGCTACTTGCTACATAAATCATTCCAGTTTCTTTTTCTCCATTTATTGTTATAACCTGCTCACTTTTAGCCCTAGCCATGGTTCCAACAAATAAATGCTTCTTGTTATGTATAGTACATACACCGTACATTGTCAATAAATGATAAGGTGGCTTTGAAACCACTGTTGGTCGCCATGAGCTCAGCTCACTCAGATAAGCTGTGACTGGTAAATTTGGGCCTACGTATGAGAGAATAGGTCTGTGTGGTATGCTCTATATAAACAAAATCCTGCAGCACACATTGCATGGGAAAAAAAACTGCGACCATAGAGTAAAACAGCTAGTTTGTGGTGTATTTTCATATGGTTTTTATGGTTGTATTCTAGTTTTTTGGATCTCATTTTATAGAATGGAAGATGTATTATAGAAATAGATATGATTTTGATTGATTTCATGATGGAAAATACCTTGAAATTGAGCTCAAAGCAGAAATGTTCAATTTTTGCCAATGTTCAGAAGTAAACAAATGATGATACCGTTCAGTACACGTCCAACTGGCCAATCTAATATGCACTCACAAATGGGTTGACATTATTTATACAATTATTACAATAATGTAGTAGTAACAGTAAATCTTCTGTTATTTTTTTTTTTGTGCGTGAATAAAAATTAAAAATGGAAATCAAGAGTAATATAAGAGGGGCCTGGAGACATGACTGATGAACAGAGAAAATGTTATTTAGTGCCAGGAATGTCTGTATTGTTTATTCTGGACCCTATTTTGAAATTGGCATCTTTTGAAAGTTGTGTGAAATTGGCCAAATTACCAATTTCTGACCGCTTTATTGGGAGGTTGATATAGGTGATTCGGTGGTTTCTTGTATTCAGTCGACAGAATAGAAGGAATACTAGTGAAATAGCTGTGAGTTTGGTAGACTGGAACCTTGGAATGGGCCAAAAATAGGGCATGAAGTGGGTGAAATCACCAATGCGTAAATATCGCCATTGGGTTAAGTGTATTCTAACCTAACCACTCTGTAATCTGGCAAAGTCACTAATTCGGCACAGTACAGGTCCTGATGATGCCGGATTAGTGATGGCCGACCTGTATTTTACTCTGCCTTGATAGGAAATGGCTATTATGTAATTTTTTTTTAATTGTACTCTCGTTAGTTGTGACCAAGTGAATATGGTTCAGCAGTCGCCACAATCTTCCGCATGTGAATATAAAATGTGTCAGTACAGATGTGCAAAGTTTTGCAACTGTTCGTTGAGTACAGTGAATCCTCTCATTAATAAACTAGTAGGGGGAGGGAGGTATACGAATTACCGATTGTCCGAGCCATCCAAATTGTGAAATGTTTCATGATCGTCCCTTTATTTTCTGAGCTAGTGGACTCTGTTCACTTATCCAGAAGACAACTGGACACTAAGAATACAGGTATTGTAACCTGTAGTATTACAGTACAGACATACCTCACTAATTTGGCGAGTTAGATTTCAATCACTTGGTCACAGACTGGGCCGCGGGGGCGTTGACCCCCGTAACTCTCTCCAGGTAAACTCCAGGTATACAGCGAACATTGCTTTAAAGCAAATCACTGTCTTTTTTTTCATTTGCCAGTGGATATAAAAGCCTAAAAACATATTTACACTGTCATATATTAAGTGTGCATTAGCACTAGGCCTAAAAAAAAGTACAAAAGTAAAACTAAATGGGGGGGAAAAAAAATTGAAAATTTCCAAAATAAACATGAATACAGTGGACCCCCGGTTAACGATATTTTTTCACTCCAGAAGTATGTTCAGGTGCCAGTACTGACTGAATTTGTTCCCATAAGGAATATTGTGAAGTAGATTAGTCCATTTCAGACCCCCAAACATACACGTTCAAACGCACTTACATAAATACTGTACACTTACATAATTGGTCGCATTCAGAGGTGATCGTTATGCGGGGGTCCACTGTATAAACATGATTGTAATTGAAAAGTGCCATATTAGTGAAGTGCTCTAAAGTGAGCACCATATTAACAAGGAATGCCTGTGCTTTACTTCATAGTAATTTTATAGTACCGTACATAATTTACAGTAAATGTATTTATCTTTTTGTGGTGGAGAGATGAGGTGTAAACTGCCATGATCGAGAGTGACGATTTACAATGACTTTTACTCCAAGTCAGAGGAGCTATAAAACTCCGCTAGCATCTACACTAAACTTGAGAATAGTATAGCGTAAGTTTGTGCTTGCTTCTATGATTATCAGATGGTTTCTTAACACCACAT
Organism: Cherax quadricarinatus; assembly: GCF_038502225.1. NCBI lineage: Eukaryota > Metazoa > Arthropoda > Malacostraca > Decapoda > Parastacidae > Cherax > Cherax quadricarinatus. The sequence continues at coordinate 4,923,912 of NC_091386.1, forward strand.
TAATCACATACTTGCGCCTCTGAGATACCAGACTCAACCCTATTTGTTAAAGTTTCTGCTTAAAACTGAGAACCACACAATTCTTCTTAGCATCGTTACTTGCTTTAGAAGCCACTACTACTCGAGTTAAATTTTTGTTAATAAAGTCACACAAATGACAAAATCCAGGGAAAGTTAAGCCCTGAATAATAAGCGTGAGCACAAATAATGACTGGGCTGCCTGCTCGTCGTCAGGCAGCAGTGAAAACGGTTAGGTCCTGGATATGGTTACTCTGCTCCATGCCAGACAAAGTGTTTGTGATTAGGCTTGATCCAGTGCAGTAGTCCCCCCAAATTTGCGGGGGTTACGTTCCAAGACCACCCGTGAATTTGGAAAAACCGCGAATTCTGGACGCGGTAAAAAAAAAATGCCTATGAATGCCTTTTTTTTTTTTTAAGTTTAAACCCTAAATATGCTCCCAAAATACTACATTAATTTCATTTCAAACTTGGTTTCATACATCACTCTCAAAAAAAAAAAACAAAGAATGTAAAGATAGACTCATATACAGTACTGTACTGCCACGAAAAAAGCCCCCCCCCCCATCCCCCTAAAAAAAAAAAAAAAAAAAATTACGAATTTGTGGGGATTTCTGCGAGCAAATTTCCTGGGGTTCCACTGTGCTTCAGGAGACAGCCGGACACTGTCGCTACGGACAAAGTCTGGAATTATGGACTTTTGTTCATTTTATCCGACTCTTCCATTTTTTGCCCGAAATTGCCAATCTGTTAATGAGAGGTTTTACTGTGTTACCCGTTTTGTATTTCTCACAGAAGTAAAGCTAATGTAATTTTTTTTTATTGTTTTTTCTCCCTGTTTTTTCTTTCCTTTTCTCTCTTCTCATTTTTTTTTTTTTTTTTTTTTTTTTTTAAACCTAGGAATTTTACAGGGTTTAGTGCAGAGCTCTTAACTACATTAGCTGTTTCTTTGTCTTTTTCTTTCAATTTCTTTGTCTTTGTCTTTTTATCTTTCCTCTTTTTCTCACTTTTTCTCCTATATTTTTCTCTCTTCCCCCCTTTTCCTAACCCCCTTGATTCTCTTATTGCTTCCTACTTATCTTTGCTCTTTCATCTCTTCTTTTCCTTCCTCCTGTTCATAATCCACGTAGTTCAGTTCTTTATTTTAAGAAAGAGTGATCTAGTGTGTAAGTCTCGGCGGTAGATTTCTGTACGTCTGCCGTCAGTCACAATGCCACCCATCCTTTAAATTTTTATTTCTTAGAGATTAATCATAGATTTTATTCATTTTGCACAAGAATTTTGTAAGATTTTCTTAAATTGTACAAAATGTCATGTACATGTCCTCATGTTTACTCTGAGCATGTTTATTGTAGCTTCATGTTTTTAATTTATTGCTCATTATGGTTATATAATTTATAGTGCAGTATATAACTTGTTTGAATATTATTTGACATTAAATTTTTTTCCTAAGATGAAAGCTTCTTATGATTCTGCATTTTCTTTGTGTATTTATATTTCACTTTAAAACTCTTTCCGAGAGCATAGCATAGTTTGTCCAATAAGGATTGCAGATTGCCATGTATTGCATCCTTTTGGCAGATACTTCAGATAGGAATTCTAGGGACGGTTTCGGAAGTTGGTATGCTCCCCGCAGTTTCCAGAACTCTGGCCGTAGCTGGGACCAGGACAGAGATAGAGACAGGGACAGAGATCAGTTCGGCAGCAGTAAGTTGTACATTAAGGGTGAAGGTTTGGGAGATTGACAGTGCCTCTTGTCTTGGTGTAGAATGTGTGTGTGCAGATTGTGCATCAGCTTGACATAACTTGCTCACTCACCTGTTTGCTGTGCAAGCCTCTGAGCTCACTATTAGCTAGTAGTGTAAATAGTGTAGTCTCAATGTGTGGTACCACAAAACAACTTGTACTTGTAATGGAGTAGTGCAGATGTAGCTGTGTAAGAACCCACACACACACACAGGTTAGTCAGTGACACACTAGCAAGTAATAGTCTAGAGTGAGGGTGCACAAATGTTAAGTTCCAGTTATTTTAAATTAGTGTAATATAGTAGGTAGTGATATTAATAACTGGCCATATATGTCAAGAACAAACCCAGTAGAACTAAATTACTTAAGTGTAATGAGGTAGCCCAAGAGCTAGAATTGAACCTTTCCTATATCTCTACTTCCATCCTCCCCACTACTGTCCTCACCACCAAACATAGTGCTGCGTAGTTCACTGGAGAGAGCATTCAGCTCACAATCGCAAGGTCCCGGATTTGATTCCCTGGCACGGAGAAATATTTAGGCAAGTTCCCTTGCATCCCCAGTGCTCTAGCCTACCTGGCAGTAACCATAGTTACCTGTGTGTGTTAGACAACATAAGTAGCATCCAGGGGGGGAAAATGTTAGAAAATTCCAGTCCTGCTGGACTGTCATGTCATATGTAAAAAAAAAATACTCCAGTCCTGGAAGTTTTCATATGTTGAGTAAGAGTTATCAGTGTTCCTAATGATGTTATAACAAAAAACACACAAACTAATATTTTTTGTATTAATTTATTACATTAACTTACTCCCAGGATACATAAGGGGGATTACCAGTAAACTGCTGGCTCTTTTCAAGAGGGATCTGGACAGACCCCTAAAGTCAGTACCTGACCAGCCGGGCTGTTGTTTGTACGTTGGATTGCATGTGGCCAGCAGTGACAGCCTGGTTGAATAGGTCCTGCCCCACTGTGAGGCATGGTCATGGACTGGGCTGTGGGGGTGTTGACCTCCCTGGAACACCCTCCGGGTATACCTGTAGGGGGTCATAGTGTTTAAAGGAGGCAGTCAGGTTCAATACACAAAAGGATGGATCCTTGAATTAAAATCATCCCCCCCACCTTGAGGGAGAAATTGTATCAATAGAGGCAAACATTACTTGTAAATAGTTATTGTATTTAATGAAGTACACATGTACTAATACTAATTGCCTAAATGTACATAGCTTATTGTAGTTAAACCAATTCTGGTGCATGTAAGGTTCAGTTAGTATTATTTCCCATCAATGGAATACTAATTTCATAATGTACAGACAATATTTAGTTATGGCAAAAAGTTAAACCGTTTTCTACTTAATAAAATCTTTGTCTAGTTGGCAGACTGCCTGAAGCAACATAGTATACTGTACTGTATTTTATCCTGTGCTCTATTTTATCTTCTAGTGATGTGTTATTGTTGGTCTAAAATACTGACCAGGTGGCAAATATGACACCTCTAACATTTGGGTATGTTAATTGCCAAAATATTTTGCCTTCATGATAAACTTCTTCAGTCTGATACAAGTGAATGTAGCACTGAAACCAGTAGCAGCAGCAGCAGCAGTAGTAGTAGTAGTAGTAGTAGTAGCAGTAGTAGTAGTAGTAGTAGTAGTAGTAGTAGTATTGATGTAATCAGTCTGTCAACCTTGGTGGGGGTCACTCCCTCAAGCCTAAAGCTTAGGCAAGTGGTCAAACCTTGTATAGTAAAATAGAGATGAGATGAAACAGCTGGAGTTGTCACAGGTGAGCTTGATCCACAAGTGGTATTACCATAGGTTACGTTTACCAGCTGTTTAGCAGAAGACTTCAACTTTACTAAGATACTATGGCGTAGCTGCTGTGTCAGACAAGTGTCTAATACTGACAAGTTGATAAATAATAGACATTTGTAACACTTGGAGATCTTCTTTCTTTCTTTCTTTCTTTCAACATACAAGCCATATCCCACTGAGGTGGGGTGGCCCAAAAGAAAAAACTAAAGTTTCTCTTTTTAAATTCAGTAATATATACAGGAGAAGGGGTTACTAGCCCCTTGCTCCCGGCATTTTAGTCGCCTCTTACAACACGCATGGCTTATGGAGGAAGAATTCTGTTCCACTTCCCCATGGAGGTAAGAGGAAATAAACAAGAACAAGAACTAGAAAGAAAATAAAAGAAAACCCAGAGGGGTGTGTGTGTGTATATATGCTTGTACATGTATGTGTAGTATGACCTAAATGCAAGCAGAAGTAGCAAGACATACCTGAAATCTTGCATGTTTATGAGACAGACAAAAGACACCAGCAATCCTACCATCATGTAAAACAATTACAGGTTTTCGTTTTACACTCACTTGGCAGGACGGTAGTACCTCCCTGGGTGGTTGCTGTCTACCAACCTACTACCACAGGATGGTAGTACCTCCCTGGGTGGTTGCTGTCTACCAACCTTCTACCACAGGATGATAGTACCTCCCTGGGTGGTTGCTGTCTACCAACCTTCTACCACAGGATGGTAGTACCTCCCTGGGTGGTTGCTGTCTACCAACCTTCTACCACAGGATGGTAGTACCTCCCTGGGTGGTTGCTGTCTACCAGCCTACTACCACAGGATGGTAGTACCTCCCTGGGCGGTTGCTGTCTACCAACCTACTACCACAGGATGGTAGTACCTCCCTGGGTAGTTGCTGTCTACCAACCTACTACCACAGGACGGTAGTACCTCCCTGGGTGGTTGCTGTCTACCAACCTACTACCACAGGACGGTAGTACCTCCCTGGGTAGTTGCTGTCTACCAACCTACTACCACAGGACGGTAGTACCTCCCTGGGTGGTTGCTGTCTACCAACCTACTACCACAGGACGGTAGTACCTCCCTGGGTAGTTGCTGTCTACCAACCTACTACCACAGGACGGTAGTACCTCCCTGGGTGGTTGCTGTCTACCAACCTACTACCTATAACTTGGAGATCTATTGTTGAAATGTTTCTCTTGCACAACAGCCTGTTGGGCAGACAAAATATTTTGGCAATAAAAATACCCGAGTGTTGCAAAGGTCTTTTATTTATCACAGTTAGTGGTATCAGGATTATCTCCTACTAAGATAAGTAGATTAGTATACAGTACAACCCAACTTTACTGCCGGTTTTCACTTTATTCCATCAGTTTATCTTTTCTCCATTTCCTGCTATTCTTTAAGTAAAAATCTTTACAGTACATACTGGCACTACACAAGTCTTTTTAAGATTACACAAAACTAGTTGACATTGATATCTGTTAGAACTGAAACTAAAAATTCTAGAAGATAGAAATCAAAGAGTTATTGAAGAATGGTGATTTTTTGAAGGAGTGAGGAATTTTCCGACTACAGGAGAATGCTGTGCAGTATTCGTAAAAGAATTGAACTAGCAAATAAAAAAATTGAACTGCAGAATCCAAACCCAAACCTGCATCTAGTACCCACAGGGAAATGGAGATTGGGAGAACCCAGCAATTCAGCTAGTTACACTTGAGATAAAAAAGAGGAACAGGAGAGCATGATAACAAGTGTATAACCCTGCAGCAGTGAACAGGAAGGCTGGGTGAAGATAAAAAAAATTCTTTAGATGTGGAGAGAATCAAACACATTTTTTAATAAACATGACAACCAAGGTAAAGACAGAAAAAAGCTACTTCACAGTCACACCAATAAAAAATGTATTATGAAGGATCAAGTCAAAACAATAAGAAAAGGGGTGGGGACAGGAAATTAGAAAGATGTATACAATAAGCTCGGTAAGTAAATTTATTTAGGCACAGGTACATGCACGTACAATTTTCATACATAGTGTATATTACCTAGGATAAACTAAAAATATCACACAAAGCAATTCGTTACCATTGGGGGTCCTTGATTTCCGCTGGGGTAGATTGTTTCTGTGTTTGCAAATGAGACAGAGTCGATACCCAAGATAGAAAGGACAAGACAAGTAGAACTATCAAGTATTGAAGCTGCTGATTAAGAAATATGGAAGCTTTTGATTGAACTTGACAAACTGTCGACAGTGTTACTTGTGTAGTACACTTAGATCATCCCAGCTACTTTTAGTAAGGGTCCCTTAGTAGCCGTGACGTCACGAGATTCCCCACGTGAGCCATAAGTTAGAAGCCCCAGTAAAAAAGGAACCTGACTGAATGTCACCCAGAAGCTGAGACATTTTGCATGCCACTAACAGCAAACCCTAACTTCATAACGGTTTAAGTGCCAGACAACTTGAAAGGTGATATTCTAAAAACAATAGTTAAGAATCTTTAAACTGCAAGCCCCTAATGAGTATAATATGCAAATTAAAAAAAAAATACATAATGAAAGACTAAATTCCTATTATAGGATTTAAGATAGAGCAGCAGAGGTCAGACGAGGAAGTAGGATGAGTGGACTGTGTATCAGGATGAGATTACGACTTGTAAAATTGTATAAGGATCAGTGATGGGTACTACAGTATGTTGTTTGTAGTGTACACAGGTATTGGAAAAAAATATACACAAATACAGTACGTATAATATGATTCCTTATTGACTACATTTTGCCCACACGATGGCCTTTATCAAGTCATCAAGTCACAAACAGATAAAGCCCACTGTGTGGGCAAAACAGTCAGTAAAGGATCTCATTACATGTTCTTACTGCATTTGTCTATTTTTCCATCGTGTCAGCATTTTGTACCATTTATCTCCACCGTATACAGGCATTAGTAGCAGAAATAAACTCTTACACACAGTATCCTTGTTTGTGGATGTTACTGCAAACAGAAGTTGCTGACCTACTTGGATATATCTAGCACTGTACTTCACAAGTAGACAGACATATCAATGAAGCTTAAACCCAAGAAAAGCCAAGTTGCACAGTTGGGGAAACTGGATGCCAAACCAATCCCTGAAGCGTGCATAAACAAAACATCAACATCACACAAATTAAACTTGCTAACATGAGTGTGTCATTCAGGAAGTTTAACAAAGACTTGTTCAAAACATGTTTTACCTCACATGTGACAGTGAGCAGCACTCGTATGGAACCCTCAGTTTATAAAATAGTGAAACTTAAGTACGAAGAAATGCATTAAGACTGACTTTGAGTTGTGATCATTTAAATTTACCAGTTTTATTAATTCCTAATTCCAGTGTAATAAAGAATGTTTCTGACGGGAAGTACGAAGAAATGCATCAAGACTGGTGCCTGAACTGGGTGAATGAACTATGAAGAATGTTAGAACCAGGCTGTATATAACTGAGTAATGAACAGTAAAGAAAATGATAATGACATACACATATATCATATTACAAGTCATGTATAAGCATAGGCTCTTAATCAGGGATGCAACAGAAAGAGGTGTGGTTGGAAATTGTATCCTAATTCTTTACAGGGATACATGACATTTTAGGAAATATTTAACTATAAGAATGGTGAAGAAATGGTACGAGCTGAACATCGATACATTGGGTAAAACCCTGTGTAGATAATTACAGATATATGTTGCATATGTGTGTGTATACAGAGGCTCCTGGCTTTACCATGGTTCAACTTTCGATATTTCGACTTGCAATATTTCAACTTTCTGGTGGTGCAATAGAGATCCACCTTCAATACTATACATTTATTGATAGGATAAACTTGTATTCATTTATTTACTTATCAATACTGGTATTTAGTTAATAGTAGTTATTATTTATTTACTTATACAGTAACAGTAGTTATTTATTTATCATTCACTTCTGACATTCTCAATTTACAATGGGCTCGTTGAAACGTAACCCCATCGTAATTCAAGGAGCACATACGTGTGTGTGTGTGCGCGCATGTGCGAGCGCATGTATATACTTTTACCCAATACTCCCTTTGAATGTCAGAATTGTGGAATAGAAGAGCTTCAGGAATAATATTGGCTGCCTTTATTTAGTGACACCACCTTTGAGACTTACACAGTTGAGTAACCATGTTCTAGGTGAAGTTGTTTATAACATTGCTGTATATGTGGGCAAGTGTGAGGGATATTGCTAACTGTGTCAAATGTGTGTCCTGTGTTGCAAATTAAACTTCTTAGATATGTACACACGGTGTTGTATAAAGAGTTTATTATAATTTTTGTTTTAGATAATAAGTGAAAAGAGGCTGTAATATATTTGGCTACCTAATGATTCCTTACGGTAGTCATATTTGAATTCATATCGTACAGCTAGTGGAACCTAGATTTTTTTTTACTTTGGTCATAAATTACTTCATTCTTGGTTGCTGCATCACACTGCAGGTGGACGCAAGAACGGGGATTTGCCATCAAATAACTACCAACGACGAGACAACCGCGGAGGCGGCGGTGGGGGCAACCCTGGGGGCACTGGATTCCGAGGGGGTGATGGGCAGCGCTTCAGGGAGCACGACGATCGATGGAGAGGTGGTCGTGAAAACCGCAGGTGAGATTGCTACACCTTTGGGAAGACAGATGGTGACTGTTTCCTTTGTTGGGTCACCTACATTGGTATAAAACGTATTATGTGCTACAAAATTTAAAATTTGACACTAATTTTTAATCTTCATGTAGGATTACTTTAACCCCTAAATTGTCCAAACGTAGATCTATGTTCGCTCGTGTAGCACTCCGAACGTGGATCTACGTTTTTTATTTACATGCTTTCAAATGGGGGAAAATCAAGGTCGGAGCGCTACGCGCATAAACGTAGATCTACGTTTGGACAGTTTAAGGGCTAAACTTTTCATTTTTGGTCACCCTTGCATACTAGAAACTGAAATATTATATATATATTCTGAAAAATGGTATATATGTAATACCAACAAGTTAATGAGTAAGATAAATATGCAACAGTTGGATATCTTTATTGTTAAGATGTGTCACCTACATGGTAGCCTTCTTCAGTCAAATACAGGAAGGCATGAATTGTAGACAGCAAGAGTAAAGATGTAATCAGTTCATCAACCTTGAAGAAATAGTTTTTTAGGTGGTCAGTCCCTCAGCCTAGAGAAGAGTTCAGCTGCATGGTCTGGAACAAGGTGGTCAGTCCCTCAGCCTAGAGAAGAGTTCAGCTCCATGGTCTGGAACAAGGTGGTCAGTCCCTCAGCCTAGAGAAGAGTTCAGCTCCATGGTCTGGAACAAGGTGGTCAGTCCCTCAGCCTAGAGAAGAGTTCAGCTGCATGGTGGTCAGTCCCTCAGCCTAGAAAGAGTTCAGCTCCATGGTCTGGAACAAGGTCAGTCCCTCAGCCTGGAGAAGAGTTCAGCTCCATGGTCTGGAACAAGGTGGTCAGTCCCTCAGCCTAGAGAAGAGTTCAGCTCCATGGTCTGGAACAAGGTGGTCAGTCCCTCAGCCTAGAGAAGAGTTCAGCTCCATGGTCTGGAACAAGGTGGTCAGTCCCTCAGCCTAGAGAAGAGTTCAGCTCCATGGTCTGGAACAAGGTGGTCAGTCCCTCAGCCTAGAGAAGAGTTCAGCTCCATGGTCTGGAACAAGGTGGTCAGTCCCTCAGCCTAGAGAAGAGTTCAGCTGCATGGTCTGGAACAAGGTGGTCAGTCCCTCAGCCTAGAGAAGAGTTCAGCTGCATGGTCTGGAACAAGGTGGTCAGTCCCTCAGCCTAGAGAAGAGTTCAGCTCCATGGTCTGGAACAAGGTGGTCAGTCCCTCAGCCTATTCAGCTCCATGGTCTGGAGGTGGTCAGTCCCTCAGAGAGAAGAGTTCAGCTCCTGGAACAAGGTGGTCAGTCCCTCAGCCTAGAAAGAGTTCAGCTCATGGTCTGGAACAAGGTGGTCAGTCCCTCAGCCTAGAGAAGAGTTCAGCTCCATGGTCTGGAACAAGGTGGTCAGTCCCTCAGCATTCAGCTCCATGGTCTGGAACAAGGTGGTCAGTCCCTCAGCCTAGAGAAGAGTTCAGCTCCATGGTCTGGAACAAGGTGGTCAGTCCCTCAGTCTAGAGAAGAGTTCAGCTGCATGGTCTGGAACAAGGTGGTCAGTCCCTCAGCCTAGAGAAGAGTTCAGCTCCATGGTCTGGAACAAGGTGGTCAGTCCCTCAGCCTAGAGAAGAGTTCAGCTCCATGGTCTGGAACAAGGTGGTCAGTCCCTCAGCCTAGAGAAGAGTTCAGCTACATGGTCTGGAACAAGGTGGTCAGTCCCTCAGCATGGAGAAGAGTTCAGCTGCATGCTCTGGAAGTTCAGCTCCATGGTTTGGAACAAGGTGGTCAGTCCCTCAGCCTAGAGAAGAGTTCAGCTGCATGGTCTGGAACAAGGTGGTCAGTCCCTCAGCCTAGAGAAGAGTTCAGCTCCATGGTCTGGAACAATACGAAGCTTAAGCATGAGTATGAAGTCCTTCATACTGCCAGAAGTGAGGTGTGGAAGATCTTGAAGACATTGCAGGAAGCAGGATCCACTAGTAGAAGCAAGAAAACAAGAATTGAGGAGTATTGCATCTTTACGTTTCCATTTCTCCTCCCTACAATTCTTTCTCTTCTGTATGTAACTGAAGTAGCCTACCACATAGGTGAAACATCTCAACAATAAAGTTACCCAAATGTTGCAAATGTGTCTCGCTTATCTTTTATCTAGTTGCTTGTCCTTGTAATGTTACATTTTTGCTACCACTTTCTTTATTCCTATGGAACTTCTGTTCAGATTACCTGTAAATCTTACCGTCTGTCATCTTGTAGCTTTGCCAGAGTTCAAACTTTCTGGCACTGTTTCACTTTTCAGGTTGTATATCTCGAATTTTCTTTCATTTGAATAGTTTGTAATAGGATTTTTTTTTCTCTAGTGGGGGCTATGAAGAACGCTACCGTGATGGTGGGGGAGTGAACGGGCCTCCTCGTAATACTCGATGGATTGAAGATGACCGTGATCGCTCCTCTGGAGGAAATTCAAGTAGCCGGTGGCAGGATCGTGCAAATGATCGCGATGACTGGTCTCAGCCTTTGCCCAGGAATGAAGTCCTGGAGGCAGAGCTCTTCACTCATGCTGGACCAGTAGTAAGTATGATACAGTGTGTAAGTTAACCCTCATTTGAACAGGCTTAAGCAATATGAGACAAAATCTGCTGGATCATTTGATACGGAAACGATGAACAAAGCTGGTTAGATACAGAATTATCCATTATTATGATCATGGCAAAAGAATCTCATCTCAACTCGTAAAATTATAATGACACGATTGCAAATAAACCATACCACAGGTGGGGATTGAACTTGTGGCGAGTGAGTCATAAAACTCCAGACCGACGTGTTAGCCACTGGGCCAGCTGGCCAGCTGGCCCAGTGGCTAATGCACTGGTCTGGAGTTTTACAACTCACTCATCGCAAGTTCAATCCCTGCCTGTGGTATGGTTTAATCTCATCTCCATATACCATAATTGTCATTTGTGGCCCTTTTCCCCATTAGTCCATTAAATAAAGGATTTACTGTATTTTTTAAACTATTATGACAAGAATTCACACATTGTGAAAATTGGATGTCTGCACACTCCATTTTCACATTTCTGGATGGTGTTATTTCTACTTCAGAATGTTACTTAACAGTATGAAATCACTTGCTCTGTATTAACCCTTAAACTGTCCAAACATACAGCTTTGATTGTAGATCTACGTTATATTTTACACACTTTCAACCTTGGCACGATAAGCCAAGACATGAGAGAATGAGTCTGTGCACTCAGTGTGCACAGTATGACAAAATTCGGGGATGCCGGGAAAAATGTGCTCTTCATTTTAAACAATTTTTTTTTTTTTTTTTTTTTTTTTTTTTTTTTTTTTTTTTTTTTTTTTTTTTTTTTTTTTTTTTTTTTTTCCAAAAATATTTAGAGCGGTACGCAAGTGAACGTTGATTTACGTTTGGACAGTTTAAGGTTTAATAGGTGGGTGATGTTCTTTAGATATCTCTAGGCATTCGCAATAATTTAAATGTTTGAATTGATAAAGGCAAGGATAGCTCTGTGTACATTTCTTCCTACCTTAAATGGAATTTTTAGCATACAGTAATATTCCAGTATAGAGATTATAAACTTCTTCGTGTTCTTATGTGACCTTTAACCCGTAAACGGTCCAGACGTATATATACGTTTTTTCAACATTTGAAAGTATGTAAAAAAAGTAGATCTTCTTTTTGTTTTTTTACATTTGAAAATGTAAAAAAACATAGATCTACTTTTGTAGCAGTACACACGTGAACGTAGATCTGCTTGGACCGTTTATGGGTTAACATGGTTATTGTACTTCAAATTGTTTTAAAATAAAATTCTGAAACTTTCTTTAGGATTTGATGGATATATTCGTGTACATTAACATTGTATATATTTTTTTTATATTTTATGCCAAATTTGATTTATCAGTTTAACCTCAAAAAAATGATTTAATGTGATGTACTATTTACTGTAATGTGTTTTGTGTGTGATCAGACTTTTATTTTTTCAGCTAATGCATTGTTTATTGTTTAATATATAAAAAAATTATATTGCAGTCAAACAGTGGTATCAACTTTGACAAATATGATGACATTCCTGTGGAGGCCACTGGAGATGATGTTCCAGTGGCAATCAACACTTTCGCAGATATCAAGCTAACGGAAATTATAAAGATGAACATAGCCTTAGCACGTTATGATAGACCAACACCTGTTCAGGTATGTTGTCAATATTTACAAAAGGATTTAGAAAAGTACTGGTTTAGAAATATAGTAGTCGAGGAGTGGAACAGTCTACCTAGTAGGGTATTGAAGCTAAAACCTTGGGTAGCTTCAAATATAGTTTAAATACACGAGTGAGAGAGGTTAGATTTGAATGGGACTTGCGTATGAGTTAATGGGGGTTATCAAAGCTTTTTCCTTTGGTAACATTGCAAATGGGTTGGGCAAGTATTTTTGTTAGTTTGAGTTTGAGAAGGACTTGCCTAGTATGGGCCAGTAGGCCTGCTGCAGTGTTCCTCCTGTCTTATGTTCTCAAGTTATTCAGTGAAACATTCTTGACATGTATAGTTTCTAGACCTGCAGTGGCATGGAAATTGAAAACTCTCATTTTCTCTAATTTGGGTTTTGTTAGTGTATTTATACTCTAGTTGGAATTGGCAGTAAAGTCGATTAATGAGCATTAAGTTAGTGTAAGGCATATTTTTTTTGTATGAAATCTGCATTTTGCATTCTGAGTTTTTTTTTTTCCCTCACAGAAATATGCTCTGCCTTTCATCTTGGCCAAGAGAGATCTGATGGCCTGTGCCCAGACGGGTTCGGGAAAAACAGCAGCATTTTTGGTCCCTATCCTTAACCAGATTTATGAGCAAGGTCCAATTCAGGTGAGTTAAGAGAGACTTGGACCTGCCTCACATGGGCCAGTAGGCCTTCTGCAGTGTTCCTTCTTGTGTAGACAACTTAATTCAACACTTGACACACAAGGGTTATTTTATTACATCCTTCAGAGTATTTCCTTTCCTACTTAGGAAGCCCTGTCTGAGTTTGGGCCATAGGCCCAAGGTGAGAATTTTGATAATTAGCTAGACTTGAGTCCTGGAGATGATGTACCTTTACCTTTGATGAGTTTACAGTCTTTCTACTCCTGGAGCCTGGTCATGGGACAAGATTATCTGGTGTTAGCCTGGTCTACCAGGCTGTTGCTGCTGGAGGTGGGAAGTACAGTGCCTGCACTCTAAAGGAGGGGTTTGGGATACTTGCTGTTTAGAGGAACGTCTAAATTGTCATATCTGTGCGCCTCTGGCAAGACAGTGATAATGTGAATGATTGTGAAAGTGTTTCTTTTTTCGGCTTACCTTTGCCGCTTCGGGAGACAGCCAATGTGTTTAAAAAAAACTGATGATGCTTTGGTTTGTCTTGGGCCAGTGTTGAATCTCATCAGTAGGCCTCTAGCAGGGCCTCCAAGAGAAATTTTACAAGGTGGAACAAGACTGCTTTGGGGCCTCTGGGGGCAGGCTGAGGCCCCTAGTCTAAGTGAATTTTACATAATTATTTTTCTAAATAAACTAAAAATAGTTGAAATTACCAAAAAAAAGAAAAAAGAAAAATAAAACTTACGTGGCTATGGGGCCGCCTCAGAGATTCGCACCTGGGCCACAAACCAACCTACTGGCCTAACCCTTCCCCATCCCTCTCTCTTAGGCCCTGCAAAAAGAAAGAAAAACTCAAAAAGAAATAAACAAATTTCATCATTCAACACTTTCACCATCACTCGTACATAATCATCATCTTGACAGAGGCGCTCAGGTACGACAGTTTAGATGTCCCTCCAAACTGCCAATATTTCTTCCATTTTGTCAGGCCACTCCGTACCTTGGAGGGAGATGGCCAGTGTGTGAAAGACACATCTTTTGCATTGTTGATTTAAAGTTTATCACATTTTTAATTAAGGTATGTTTTTGTTTTTGCTCAGATCAAGAATAATAACCCTCGTGGGCGCAGCAAGCAGTACCCACTTGCCCTGGTTTTGGCACCCACTCGTGAGCTGGCAACCCAAATATACGACGAGTCCAGAAAGTTTTCTTATAGGTATGTTTGTCTGTATCTTTAGGCTCGTAACATTTTACTAATGGGATCAACTGAAAATGTACCTTAGAGGTTGATTCTTATGTAGGCCCCATGTGAATATTGAGGAAATGAACAGTGTTCAGTGTTAAAATATGAACAAAAGTACCATATCAAACCTTATACAGTTATTTATATCAAGTTATCCCATTTCCCACTTAAATTGCATTCGAGGCAAAAAAAAAAATCTAGTTTCTGCGTAACTGTATTTATTTGAGTATTTTGTTCTTTTTTTATGAGCTGCATGTTGAGGAAGTGCTACATTCTAACAGTTTGTTAGGCCTACACTGCCTATTTTTAAGTGTGCTCATGTGTATACTTGTTTATACATTAGACATGAAGCTCTTTAACAATCTCCTACTTGTTCACCCAAGTCCTTGCAGTGTGTGTGAACATCCCATTAAATGAAACTAGATGGCATGCTGCCAACAGTAGTGAGGAAAAAAGCATTTTTGCAGACTAAGCTTTTAACAGATCAAAACATTGACTTGCTAAAAGCTTGTCCTGCAGCTTCATCCCACTGAATGTTTCCCTAGGTTTTTCCCTGGCACTAGGTTGCATTTTTTGTGGTAGTGGATTTGGAGTGGCTGGTGTGCCTCACTCAACCCTGGATCCTACTTTTTGACCTAAATGATGGAGTGATATCCTTTGTCATCAAACTTTACTCTCCCTTGTAACCTGTGATTTGGAGTCAGTTATAGAAGATTGGACTGTTTTAATTGGACCATTTTGATTGTGATTCCTATATGTGGTTGCAGGAGTTGAGTTTCAGCTCCTGGCCCACCTCATGACTTATCACTTGCCAGATTCACTCTCCTAGCCTAGTGGGACCCATCATGCCTGTTCTTAAAACCATGTATGGAGTCCACCTCCACCACTTAATCACAATAGCAACAATTTTGCATTGATAGCAAATTAAAATAGTTAAAAATTGGCAACAATGAGAGTGAATTTATAATTTCAGCAAGTGTTTCGTCAAAACAAATGAATAACATCATAGTCTCGGCATATAAGCACTAAGCAAATAAGCCACAAAGCATGAAGCAACTAACCAGGAAGGTGTGTAGACAAGGCTGGAGAATGCTGGCTTGGCTGTGGGTTAGCATCTCAAAGGGCTTCCATGCGGTCACACACAATGTCCGACTGGCTTGGTAGAAGTAATCTCTTTTTATCTGTATAATCGTCAAAATCGCGCACACACCCGTCACCACTTCAACACCTCTTAATTTTTTAAATTATCACTTGACTGTTGGATAGAACTTAATTTTCACATGCACTGGTGTATGGCCCTTGTAGGTTTATCACTTCTTTTTGATTTTCACAATTAATACAAAAATTAATGATGTTCTAGTGTTGATATTGGATGGAAGTTTCATAAAAGGCACCTCCTCGAGTTACTTAGTGCCTTCCTTAATTGTTGAATTATCTTTATTTGAAATTTTACATGTCAGGATATGCAGAACAACCATTGTGAAAAGAATAGTGAACTTCCAAGAACTTTCATGATTGCTCATCAAGGAACTGTTCCTTGATAATGTGAGAAATCACGAAAGCACGTGGAGGTTCACTGTTCTTTTCACAGTGGTTGTTCTACATATTGTGATACCACCTGTTTACTGTGATCTTATTGCATATCAGGATATATAGTTTTTCTGAACTTGACTTTGCTCAGGTATTTTTAGCGTCTCCCTCCAGCGTTCATTAGTAACAAATAACATTGTTGAGAGTGAATTGTGGAAATAATGCTGATGCTTATTTTCTTAGGGCTCGAGTACGTCCATGTGTAGTGTACGGTGGTGCAGATGTAGTCTCACAGATGAGGGACTTGTCTCGTGGTTGCCATCTACTTGTTGCTACACCTGGTCGTCTTGCCGATATGATTGACCGTGGCAAGATTGGTCTGGACTCTTGCAAGTAAGGCAAAAAAAAATTTTTTCATTACTTTTAGTTAAATTGCAGGTATGTTGGTTTTGTCTTGCATTACTCTAATCATTTCTGTTGGAGCAGAGGCGGAAATTTTCAAAAGAAAACTGGAACAGTACCGTCTACAAGTGCCTGCTCAACAGGTTGTGGATATGTGAATCTGCGGCCTACTAGCAACAATGGCCTGGTTGATCCAGGTCATCAAGGAAATTTGATGGCAGGCAGGCTAAGGGCAGTAGAAGAATCCTTGAAACTGGCCATCAGCATGTCAGTTATTGTTAGTACTAAATAGTGGTGTCAGGGCTGGCATTATTTTTTCATTTGTAAGCTAAACTTTGTTTTTTAGGTATGTTTGTGTATTTACTTAACCCTTTAGCTGTGGCAAGTCGGCAAAAAAAAATCCTGGTGGTGTGGCAAGATTTTGGGAAAAAAAATTTTTTTTCTTTTTTTTCTTACTGTTTGATAGTTTATTTTTCTGATTCGAATAAGACTAAAATGAGTGCAGTCTGATAAAAACTCAAGATTTTACGCTGTGTTAAAGTTGGTGAAAAAGTGATCACTTATTGGCAACAGTGGTGTAAAAATGCCAGCAATATTTACTTTCTGCAATTAGTGACTCCAAGATTTGATTGCTTTTTCTGTTTTTGTTTTTTTAATTACTTTTAATGTTTAACATTATGTATACTAGTTGCTTATGATACTAGATGTGTTTCTAGGTGTTTTAGCACTTCAAACATGGGGGAACTGCTTGCCTGACATTGCTGTACTGGGAATATACTGTATGGTTTTTTCAACATGTTCGCCATCTCCCACGAAGGCAGGTTGGCCTGAAAAAGAAAGAAACACTTTCACCATCATTCACACACAATCACTGTGTTTGCAGAGGCACACTAATACAACACTTTACATGTCACTCCAAATAGCCAGTATCCCAAACTCCTCATTTAAAGTACAAGCATTGTATTTCCCACCTCCGAGACTAGAGTCCGGCTAACCGGTTTCTCAGAATCTCGTCACAAAATATTACCCTACTCACAATAATAGAAATAATTGAAGAAATGGCTTAAGTAGATACAAAGTCCACTAAAAACTAGCCATAACCAGTGTGATTAAATATAGCATAGTTGGATCTAAACTTAGGAAAACCCAAGTTAGGTTAATCCACACTCATGAACAAGCTTCATGAGACATGACTTCGAGAAAATTTGTTTCATGAATGCTGATATGCATTATGAAGTATGACACATGACCATCCTTTGCATTATCATTTTTTATGGGATTTCATGCATTGGCCAGGGAGGTATACCATCCTGTAGGAGTGAGGAAGAGCCAGATGTGAGTTGTGGTGTGTGAGGCTGTGGGTAATATGAAAGTGGGGAAAGCAGCTGGGATTGATGGGATCAAGACAGATGTTAAAATCAGGTTGAGATACAGTTTTGGAGTGGTTGGTATTTTGTTCAGTATATGCATGAATGAGGGGAAGGTACCTAAGGATTGGTAGAGTGCATAGTTCCTTTGTGTAAAGGAAAGGACAAGAGAGAGTGTAAAAATTATAGAGGAATAAGCCTGTTGAATATATCACATAAAGTGTATGGTAGTTATTATTAAAAGAATTAAGGGTAAAACAGAGCAGGAAGACTAGAACAGATGAGAATTTGCAGTTTGGAGAGGCAGCTGAACTGTAGCATCAATGTGCCACTGGCAAGACTGTGATGGAGTGAGTGATGGTGGATGTGTTTCTTTTTGGGTCACCCTGCCTTAGTGGGAGACTGCCAGTGTGTAAAAAAAAAAATAAACAAGTTCAAGGTTACAGACCACTTGCTTTTAAGTGAAATCACCAGGAATATAAGTGATTCAAAAGTTGGAGCCTTATTGCACATCATTGTATATTTTCTGATTATACTTTTATTCCTTACATGATGGTAGGATTACTGGTGTCTTCTTTTTTGTCTCATACACATGCAAGCTTTCAGGTACGTCTTGTTACTTCTACTTACACTTAGGTCACACTACACATACATGTACAAGCATATATATACATACATACCCCTCTGGGTTTTCTTCTATATTCTTTCTAGTTCTTGTTCTTGTTTATTTCCTCTTATCTCCATGGGGAAGTGGAACAGAATTCTTCCTCCGTAAGCCATGCGTGTCGTAAGAGGCGACTAAAATGCCGGGAGCAAGGGGCTAGTAACCCCTTCTCCTGTATAAATTACTAAATTTAAAAAGAGAAACTTTCGTTTTTCTTTGTGGGCCACCCCGCCTTGGTGGGATACGGCCGGTTTGTTGAAAAAAAAAAAAAAAAACCTTTACTCCTCCCAGATACCTGGTACTTGATGAGGCTGATCGCATGCTGGACATGGGTTTTGAGCCTCAGATTCGCAGAATCGTTGAGGAGGACAACATGCCTCCCACTGGACAGCGACAGACGCTCATGTTCTCGGCTACGTTCCCCAAAGAGATTCAGCGCCTTGCCCAAGTATGATACCCATTAAGTTTGAGGACTATTTTAATAATAACATATCACTTTGAACATACAAGTGTCTTATGTTTCAGTAGATGGAAAATGCTTTCATGTGATATCCATTGTTGACTTAAAATTTAGATGTGGATCACGGATTGTTTAAGTTGTGATGTCCATGCAGTATTACCAAGAAAGCTACTGAATGAATAATGGTGAATGTTTTCCTTCTTTGTCACCCCTTATCTTGGTGGGAGGTGACTTGTGTTATGAAAAAAAAAAATACACACAACCCTTTAACTATTAACATGACATTGTCTGTCTTTTTTTTTTTTATTAAAAAAAAATTTCCCTACAGCCACAACTTCAGGCACTAGTTTGACTATAATGTAACTATTAAAAGTACTACACTAACTGCTTCCTCTGATGTCATATTTACTATTGTCACCATAAAGACTTTTGAATTGCCTTGTAATTTCTTAATAGTTCTTGTTCTTAGTGTTTCCTTTCATCTCCATGGGGAAGTGGAGAAGAATGCTTCCTCGGTAAGTCACGAGTGTCATAAAAGGCGACCAAAATGCTGGAAGCAAAGAACAAGTAACTCTTTCTGTAACAGTTGCTAAATTTAAAAGGAAAAAAAATTTTCAACTTGGATTATTGAAAGTGCTGGCATTAAAATGACCTGTTTGAGTTGGTGAGAGGGGAATGAACTCTAGTTCTAGGTCCTGCCTGTTAACTTTCAACCAGCTGATATGATTGACCAGTCATATCCATTTTATGATATATTTGTTGCAGTAATGGAGCATTTGTTGACCACCATTAATGTATGTTTGTTTAACTATTCATATTAATTAAAATTAAGCAAAGAATAAAAAAGGCACAATACCATGACTGGAACAGTAGACAGGTAACCCATATATAGGAGAAAGAAACTTATGACAATGTTTTGATCCAACTTGGTTGCTGTGTGACTAGTCAGTGGTCCAAGTCAGACCGAAACATTGTCACGAGTTTCTCTCTTCTATGCAGAAATTATTTGTGTAAGGTTAAGTAACTTGCGATAAAAAAAACCATACCATGGGTGGGGATAGAACCCGCTATCAGAGAATCATAAAACTTCAGACCGACGTGCTAGTCACTGGGCCAGCTGCAATCGTATCATTACGATTTCATGAGTTTAAGTAACTTAGCTGTGGCCCGGGAATAAAATAGACTACATCCTCTCCTCGCTTAGCGACATATTCATTTACCGATGACTCGGTCTGAGGACTGGCTTTCAGACCAGTATTCATAACTAATTTATTCTATTTTTTTTTATTATCACTGGCCGATTCCCACCAAGGCAGGGTGGCCCGAAAAAGAAAAACTTTCACCATCATTCACTCCATCACTGTCTTGCCAGAAGGGTGCTTTACACTACAGTTTTTAAACTGCAACATTAACACCCCTCCTTCATAACTAAATAATGTATATTAGAGCTCATTTCCTCTATTCTGTTTATTACAATATACAGTACACTATTGTATAAACATTTAAAACTATACCAGAAATGTTATACAGTGGACCCTCGCATAGCACTATTAATCCGTTCCTGAGAGCTCAATGTTATGCGAAATTATCGTTATGCGAATGAATTTTCCCCATAAGAAATAATGGAAATCAAATTAATCCATTCCTGACACCCAAAAGTATGAAAAAAAAAAATTTTTACCACATGAAACATTAATTTTAATACACACAAACTGAAGAAGACATGCACAGTTACATGACACTTACCTTAATTGAAGATCTGGTGATGATTGATGGGATGGGAGGAGGGGAGAGTGTTGATCTTCTTAGTGTTTAGAAGGGGAATCCCCTTCCATTATGACTTGAGGTGTCAAGTCCTTTTCTGGGGTTACTTCCCTTCTTTTTTTAATGCCACTAGGACCAACTTCAGAGTCACTGGACTTCTGTCGCACAACATATCTGTCCATAGAGGTCTGTACCTCTCGTTCCTTTGACTTTCCTAAAGTGGTTCACAACATTGTCAGTGTAATAGTCACCAGCACGGCTTGCAACAGCTGTCTGAGGGTGATTTTCATCCATGAAGGTTTGCACTTTAAGCCACATTGCACAGATTTCCTTAATCTTTGAAGTAGGCAACTTCTTCAATTTCTCTCCCCTCCTCTGAAGCAGTTTCCTCAGGTGTGGCCTCATGCTGAAGATGATGATCTAGCAGCTCATCAGTGGTTAGTTCTTCATTGCCCTCCTCCACCAACTCTTCCACATCCTCCCTACTAACCTCCAACCCCAAGGACTTGACCAATGCCACAATGGATTCCTCAACTGGCATAGGATTCTCAGGGTTAGCCTGAAACCCTTCAAAATCCCTTTTGTCTACACATTCTGGCCACAGTTTCTTCCAAGCAGAGTTCAAGGTCCTCTTAGTCACTCCCTCCCAAGCCTTACCTATAAGGTTTACACAATTGAGGATATTAAAGTGATCTCTCCAAAACTCTCTTAGAGTCAATTGAGTTTCTGAGGTCACTACAAAGCACCTTTCAAACAGAGCTTTTGTGTACAGTTTTTTGAAGTTTGCAATAACCTGCTGGTCCATGGGCTGCAGGAGAGGAGTGGTATTAGGAGGCAAAAACATTACCTTAATGAAGCTTATGTCCCCACAAAGTTGCTCTGCCAAGTCTGTAGGATGACCAGGGGCATTGTCTAACACCAGGAGGCACTTCAGGTCTAATTTCTTTCCAGTTAGGTAATTTTTCACATTGGGGGCAAATGCTTGGTGTAACCAATCATAGAAAAAGTCCCTAGTGACCCATGCCTAACTGTTTGCCCTCCACAGCACACACAAATTAGCCTTGAGGATATTCTTTTGCCTGAACGCTCTGGGAGTTTCAGAGTGGTACACTAATAAAGGCTTCACTTTGCAATCACCACTAGCATTGGCACACATCAACAGAGTAAGCCTGTCTTTCATAGGCTTATGTCCTGGGAGTGCCTTTTCCTCCTGAGTAATGTAGGTCCTGCTTGGCATTTTCTTCCAAAACAGGCCTGTTTTGTCACAATTAAACACTTGTTCAGGTTTCAGTCCTTCACTGTCTATGTACTCCTTGAATTCCTGCACATATTTTTCAGCTGCTTTGTGGTCCGAACTGGCAGCCTCGCCATGCCTTATCACACTATGTATGCCACTACGCTTCTTAAATCTCTCAAACCAACCTTTGCTGGCCTTAAATTCACTCACATCATCACTAGTTGCAGGTATTTTTCTAATTAAATCCTGATGCAACTTCCTAGCCTTTTCACTTAGGATCGCTTGAGAGATGCTATCTCCTGCTATCTGTTTTTCGTTTATCCACACCAATAAGAGTCTCTCAACAGCTTCTATCACTTGCGATCTCTGTTTCGAAAACACAGTTGAACCTTTGGCAAGAACAGCTTCCTTGATTGCCGTTTTCTTGGACACAATAGTAGCGATGGTTGATTGGGGTTTACTATACAACCTGGCCAGCTCGGAGACACGTACTCCACTTTCATACTTAGCAATGATCTCTTTCTTCATCTCTATAGTAATTCTCACCCTTATTCCTGTAGGGTTGGCACTAGAAGCTTTCTTGGGGCCCATGGTCACTTATTTTGCAGATGAAATCACCAAAAACGCTGTAATAATACGAAATGTTCCGATTGTATGCTTGGATGTTACCGCGGAGGCTGGCTGGTAAACAATGCCACTGGCAGAACATGCGAGGCTGGCTCAGGCCGCACATTAGACGTGTCTCGGACGAATAGCGTTGAGCGAGTTTTTTAGCGGTATGCGAGTCAAAATTTTAGCAATAAAATGTACCGGTATGCGGATTTAACGTTATGTGATGCCAACGGTATGCGGGGGTCCACTGTAAATGGTGCAAAGGTGACATTAGAACAATATCGAAGGTGGTTGATACAAACCCACTACCATTATAGTATTCTCCTCACTTAGCGACGAATTCACTTATCGACGTGGTCTTAGGAATGGAACTCCGTGAGGAGAGGCTGTAATTATTATAGAAGTCCTGTGTTATCATTTCACCAACAGGTTATTACCACTTCGAGTAAGTAAAGTAAAGTTTATTTCTTTGTGAAGGTTACAATGTGTAATTACAATTTTGATTTGGTAAGTACAAAGATAGTGGAATAAATCGTCTGACTATGCCTTTGATAACAAAAAATATTTTCTTCCAGGATTTCTTGGACAATTACATTTTCTTGGCGGTGGGTCGTGTTGGATCGACTTCTGAAAACATCACACAAAAAATTGTATGGGTTGCTGAGGACGATAAGCGCTCCTTCCTACTGGACATACTCAATGCTGCCGGCCTGGACCGTCTGAGCGAAGCAACCAAGGGTGCATATTACTCTTTCTGTATTTTTTTGCTTACAAGATGGATACTTGGCTTTTTCTTTAAATGGATTTCCTTTCCTAGAAAGCCCTCTCCTTGCAATATTGTACAGTCATCCCTACAAATTTGCCAGCTTCCATATATGCATATTTTAGTTGCCTATTTCTGCAGCAGGGCAGCTGGATAATATGTTCGGTTATCCAACATTTTTTCTGGCTAATTGGATTTCCCCATACCCAGATTCCTGATTTTGGTCAGTATTAACCAGACTAGAGAATATATCGGAGATGTGGTCTCTGAAATGCGAGAAACCAAATCTGAAACAAAATTTATGCAGACCATTGTTGTATTATGGTTTCTAGTTTTTTGGGACTTGTAGAAACAACCCAGAGTTAACATGTAGGAACAACTGCATATAACATATTTGCTACAAATTAACATTTTTATTAATGCTGTTGTATTCTTTTATTTGGCTGGAGATGCTCTGTCAGTAATGCCAAAGATGTTTCATTCTTTCAACAAACTTTTTGTATTTACACACCAGAATTTAAAACAGATATTCAGATTCATTGTAGCATGCATAGGAGTCACAAGACACTACAGTAGACCGTCATATTACACAGATTTATTTGGCACGTTTTGGTTATTGCATTATTGAAAAATTGCGACACAATTTTATACAACATAAAATTAACTTAACACGGTTATGTTTTCGGGTACGGAAAAAGTTTCCCAGCTCAAGTTGCTGCCTTTTTGTGGGTCAGCAGGGGAGACCTACCACCATCCCCTGCAACCACCAACGCTCTTGCCACTCCCAACCCAGGGGAGACCTACCACCATCCCCTGCAACCACCGACGCTCTTGCCATTCCCAACCCAGCCTTCGTGAAGTGTTTAGCTCCATTGTCTTGGGTGCTAGCTGTATTTGTGAATTGTTTTGATTATTTAATTGCCATATCTTGTATCTGCCAAGCAATCATCGCACCCAGTAAGCATAAGAGTGTTGCTGAAAGTGGCAAAAAAAGGTACAAGGGTTTAAGTCTTACAATTACGCAGAAAATAGAGGTATTAGACAAGAGATAGCCTATGGTCTTAGTGAAGCGTCACTTTGTACAGTTAAAAAGAATGAGGTAAATATACGAGTTTGTGATGAATAACTGACTTGACTGACTTGGCTAACTAACTTTACTGACTTGGCTTTACTGACTTGGCTTTACTGACTTGACTTTGCTGACTTGACTTTACTGACTTGACTTTACTGGCTGGCTGACTGAAATACTGACTTAACTGATTTACTGACTGGCTTAGACTTTTTTACTGAAGAGAACCCTGACAAATCTAAAAGCAGTGCTCTGAAACTGTCTAGAGCAGCTGATGCCTTACCCTCAACTGTAATGTACATTACAGCTTTTATGCACACTCCAGTACAACCATCAACTCCAGTACCAGAACTTCTACCATCCACCTCTGCCCAGTAGGGTCACAGCATAACTCTCCACTGTCTTCACAATCAGTGACAAACACCAGTACCCACAATTTAATAAATACTATTATTTCTCTTGCATTTGTAGTCTTAAGCTATAAGAACAGCATAATACATCATGGCAATTAACTACAATTACATATTCACTTTAATTTTTGTAAGATCTGGAGGTCTAAAAAGAAAAAAGGTTTGGCTTTCTTGGGGTTCCCAGGAATGTAACCCTATTTTTCCCATAAGTTCTTCATTTTATCTAACATGGATTTACCTAACACGGGGTTTTCAGGAACGTAACTACCCTGTAATATAACGGTCTACTGTATATCACAAAAAATCTAAGTGCAGTTGACCCATGCTTAACAACCCTAGATAAGGATGACACAGAACCTTTTGGTAAGTACAAAAAAAGTTAAGCGAACCACATTTTTCCCCAGGCACCCTTGTAACCTGTGGGTCAGAACTGTAATATTTTGTATGCAATTCCTATTTGGGGTGGGATGGTGATATTCGTAACTGCACTCTCCTTGAGACATTAACCTTGATCACACTTTCATCCTCTTTTTTCCTTCTGTTTTCATCTCTCAAGACAGAAAGTGGCTCCCACCTGAGGGGTGTTGGAGTGTGAGCAAGGTAACATTTATGAAGAGGATGGAACGAAATAGAATGACTTCGAGAGTGTATAAATCTGTAGTGGAGAGAAGGTGGGGTAGGGGTCAGCAATCTCACGCATGCTTGGACTTCCAGTAAGCATGCTTGAGCTTGTTAGATAGGAGCAAATGGAGACAAATGGTTTTTAGGACTTGATGTGCTGTTGGAGTGTAAGCAAGGTAACATTCATGAAGGGATTCAGGGAAACCGGCGGGCCAGACTTGATTCCCGGAGATGGGAAATAGTGTCTGCACTCTAAAGGAGGGGTGTTAATGTTGCAGTTTTATAACTGTAGTGTAAGTGCACCTCTGGCAAGACAGTGATGGAGTGAATGATGAAAGTTTTTTTTTCAGGCCACCCTGCCTTGGTGGGAAATGAGGGATGGCTTTTCACCTGCTAATCTACCAATAATTTTTTCCAGAAATTTCTCATTGTATTTATGCTGATGAATCAGTAGATCTAACACTCCTATCTAACACGAGTTAGATTGGAGTGAATGAAGACGAACAGTTTATGAGACCTGACGAACTGTTGGAGTGTGGGCAGGGTAATATTTTGTGAAGGGATTCAGGGAAACCAGTTAGCTGGACTTGAGTCCTGGAGGTGGGAAGTACAATGCTTGCACTTTAAAGGAGGGGTTTGGGATACTGGCTGTTTGGAGTGACATTTAAACTGTCATATCTGAGCAGCTCTGCAAAGACAGTAATTATGTATAAGTGATGGTGAATGTATTGAAAGATGAAAGTTTTTTTCTTTTTGGGTCACACTGCCTCAATGGGAAACGGCCGACGTGTTAAAAAAAAAAAATGCTTGTTTGGTGGAGATGTGTTGGGTGTCTTATTTCTTTGGTACAGTTTGGTTTGTAAATGTGGATTTGTATATCATTATTGTGCTTGATCACGAGATGTGCATATATTTAATCTTTCTTCGGTTATTTTTGAATTGAGTATTTTTAGGTATGGTATGAAAAGACTCCGTAACATGTTTTAGCAAACTAGCAGTTGGTGTATACAAACAAACTGCTTAATGATTGTCACCCCTTCCGTGTGGCAGTTTATAAGAGCATGAAATGATTAAGGGGACACTTACGCACGCTTGCTGGAAGTTCAAGCCCCTCGCACACTAAACCTCCTCTACCCCCTCACGCCAACTTGTCCTAGGCCGACTCCTACCCTGCCTTCCCTCCACTACAGATTTATACACACTCAGTCATTCTATTTTATTTCATCCTCACTACATGTCCAAACCACCTCAACAACCCCTCCTCAGCCCTCTGGATAATAGTTTTGGTAATCCCGCTCCTCCTCCTTATTTCCAAACTACAAATTTTCTGCATTATATTCACACCACACATTGCCCTCAGACATGACATCGTCACTGCCTCCAGCCTTCTACTTGTTGCAACATTCACCACCCATGTTTCACACCCATATAAGAGTGTTGGTATAACTATACTCTCATACATTCCCCTCTTTGCTTCCATGGACAAAGTTCTTTGTCTCCACAGACTCCTCAGAGCACCACTCGCCTTTTTCCCCTCATCAATTCTATGATTCACCTCATCTTTCATAGACCCATCTGCTGATACGTCTACTCCTAAATATCTGAATACATTCACCTCCATGCTCTCTCCCTCCAATCTGATATCCAATCTTTCATTACCTATTTTTTTTTGTTATCCTCATCACCTTGCTCTTTCCTATATTCACGTTTAATTTTCTTCTTTTACATACTCTACCAAACTCATCCACTAACCTCTGCAACTTCTCTTCAGAATCTCCCAAAAGCACAGTGTCATCAGGATTGAGCAACTGCGGCAACTCCCACTTTGTTATATTCTTTATCTTTTAACACCACACAGTATCTAAATCACATAATACATGTACTTTGATACCTGATGCAGGGAGGAATTTGGCTGTTAGTTGTCTTAAACATGCGTCACCCATACTTTTGTGTCCTTGGTTGGATCATCAGTCTTTTGGCATTCTGTTACTTTGGCACTTCATCTTAAAAAAGTATACTTTTATAAGTTTTCAGACTGTGTTTTTAAGCCCATTTATACGATAAATCCTTAATAACTTTGAGGCTTCAGTGTCCATGCATTTGTAAATATTTTAATAATTTTTTTAATGTGCAAGTTGCAGTTTGTATTAAAATTTCCCTAACTTGTACATTGCTGCTGTTTGTGTTTTGCTGAATGAGGCTCCGAGCAGTCCCTTTGTAGAGGGATGTTTAGAGTCTCAACTTGCAAGGGAGAAACAGGCTTTCACTGTGTCTTCAGATTTGCTCATTCTTTTAACACAAAATTCAGTCATGGATCAATTTTGTGGTAAGGCATACACGTGCATTACCAGACCAGTAGTATTTCTAAGTCAATTTATTTTACCACTGGTTGAGTAGACTGTAGATTACTAAATAACAATGTTTTTCTTCAAAGTTTGACTAGTTCATTTCATCTTGTAAGTGAAAAAATAGTCTTGTTTATCCCTGTGTGTACCCTTGAATTAGCATACTGACCACTGTATGTAGGAAGTAGAATACATTCTTGTAAATGAAGGTTTCATTGCAGATGAAAAATTGGCCATGGGTGTACCCTCTCAGAAAGAAGGTAATATTTTTCAGTACCCATGCTTCATTCTTGTGCTTTTTTAATAAAGCTCTTTGATATAGGAAGTAGTGCTCCCTTTTTGATAAAATATTAGCAGCTTCTTGCCAACCATTCTACTCCAGAATTGTATTATTGTGGATTTCAGTGAAATAAATGACAAACTTGAATTCGGTGTATATGAACATTTAATCATCAGCTATATGGAGTAGAATTGGAGAGTGGCTTCCCTGTAACCATATCAGACTTAGGCTGTGGAAGGGCTTGGCTTTGGTTTCATGTCTAAAACATTTTGATTTTTTATATTAGCCAGATGGACTCTCCCAGCACAGTGCATGACCACTAATTTTGTTCGTATATATACTGTATTCACATGTAGGAATATAGAACTAAGTTCAGTTTATTCCTCGCAGAATCCTTGACATTAGTGTTTGTGGAAACCAAGAAAGGGGCAGATGCTCTTGAAGAGTTCTTGTATCGCCATGGTTACCCAGTCACAAGTATCCATGGAGATCGTAGCCAACGTGAGCGTGAGGATGCTCTCCGTGTTTTTCGCTCTGGCCAGTGTCCCATTCTGGTAGCCACTGCGGTAGGTAAACGTCATTTTGTGTAGCAGAAGCCCCATTTATATTTTGTCATTTCTTCCACAGTAATGCATTGGCTTCTTTTCTCCATGTCCTGACATGTCTGTATTTTATTACATCTGCAAGGAATATGTGGAAGTTTATTCCTATTTTCAGCTCTGTTAATATACTACATTTAAAACAATATAGGCTTCATTCACGTGTAATTATGTGACTTTGACAGGTAGTCTTCCATCTTTTTATCCTGTATCATAACTAATAACTTGTTTGGTATCCCACTTGAGGAAGTTTGGAGATTTAGAGAGAATGGAGAAAAATAGAATGACTTGGAGGGTGTATAAATCTGTATTGTAGTGGAGGGAAGGTGGGGTAGGGGTACTCCTAGAAAAGTTTGGAGGGAGGGGATAATGGAGGTTTTGTATGTGAGGGGGCTTGGACATCTAACAGGCATATGTGTGCATGTTAGGACTGAGTAGAGGCTAGTGGTTTTAATGACTTTACTTATTGTTACAGTGTGAGCAAGGTAGCATTTATGAAGGAATTCAGGAAAGCTAGTTAGCCAGACTTGAGTCCTGAGGTGAAAACTACAAAGCTTGCTCTCTGAAGGAATAATGGAGTGAGTGTTTGTGAAAATAGTTCTTCTCTTTTTGGGTCACCCTACTTCAGTGGAAGACGCCTGGTGTGTTAAAAGAAGAAAAGTAATATATTTCCTGTTACTTAACTTCTTCAGATTGATCAGTAACCTTTCATGTGGCATCATATCAATTTTTCTTTTAGTAATGCAAAGGCCATCCATTTTTTTAGTAATGCAAAAGCCATCCATTTTTTTAGTAATGCAAAGGCCATCCATTTTTTTAGTAATGCAAAAGCCATCCATTTTTTTAGTAATACAAAGACCATCCATTTTTTTAGTAATGCAAAGGCCATCCATTTTTTTAGTAATGCAAAGGCCATCCATTTTTTTAGTAATACAAAGACCATCCATTTTTTTAGTAATGCAAAGACCATCCATTTTTTTAGTAATGCAAAGACCATCCATTTTTTTTAGTAATACAAAGGCCATCCATTTCCTCTTTCTTTGTGACCTCCCTCTCCCTGATGTCTTTCAAGGTTCATAAGGTGCAAGTTTCCATTCCTGGATGAATATTAGCCCTTTCACTGGCTCCCATATATACTTTATTGATGCCGGTGTTTATTACGTAGATCCACATTTTGGGCACAGTGTCCTCAAATAGGCTGTGAGCAGTAAATTTTCACCTTAGATATGAGAGGATGGATCTGTGATATGGATGTGCACAGTATAAAAAAAAAAAATCCTGCCCTGTGCAGTGCTTAATTGGAAGAGAAAACCCTGACCATGTGTTTGGTTTAAAACAACAACTTTGAGGTGTTTTCTAGATAGATTTTAAGGTTTCAGTGGGATTTTTTGGGGATCATTTGATAGACTGGTAGACATACTAGTGAAGCAGAAGTTATTTTGGTTGGTTTCAGTCAATAAGGTAGGTTGAAATAGGCCTCAAAGTGGCAGAAATATTTGATTTTTGGAGATTTTTTTCTGGGGAAGGGTAGGGCCCCTTAGTCTGTTTTATGGGTAACAAATAACAAAAAAAGACACAATACCGTGACTGGAAAGATGCTCGGGTGTTGCGCATGTGTCTTAATCTCATCTTGTCGGTATTATATACCATTCTAGTACTACTACTACCACCACTTCTTCCTGCCTATATATAGCCGTCCTGCTCCACTTCTGGTTAGTGTGACTTTGTAAATGGTCCAAGTCGGGCCGAAACGTCATCGTAAATTTCTCTCTTTTATATGCGGGTTATTTGTGTATCTATTTTATGGGTCTTGACTAGGCCGTCCTGCTTCATTTCTTTGTACTGCCTAAACCATAACCAAATATCCTTGGGTTTTGTTGTGTTATCTGAGAAATAGGGTAAAACTTTGTTGTTTTGTGTGTGTGATGGATTTAAAAGGGAAGGCAATTGTTAGAAAGGAGATGTGATTAATGCCAGTGGACAGTTGCTGGAATATCTGCAGTATTTATTTTAGACTTTTTTAAATTGGAATTTGTTGAATTTTGTGTAAAATATACCAGATTAACAACTGTCACTTTGTAGGGTAGTTTTGATAGTTGAATGGTCATTTTCTTTCTCTCAGTCAGTAGAATGGAAGGCATACTAGTGAAATAGCCAGGAATTTTAATTGTGCAATGAAATTGGCTCAAAATAAGACTCATGGGCAAAATCACCAATGCCTAAATTGGTCCTGCCAACTTAGCCCCTACGTAATTCCATAAGTTTTTCATCAAATTTTGTGCTTTCAGTGTTAACACCATCAGAAAAATTTTCTTTACCATTTTTGGAAGTTTTTGTTTATGTATTGTGACACTATCGGCACTTAATTCCCAGAGTTACTTTTTTATTTATTAACACATTGGCCAATTTCCACCAAGACAGGGTGGCCCAAAAAGGAAAAACTCCGAGTTATGACAGTGAAAAGATTAATGTTTCACGAGAGATTTTATGCTTTCTAAATATTCAACAGTTCTTTTTCTTGTAATTTTGTTCAATAATTTGCATTCTCATTTTGTTACTTTTATTGGTCTTTATTTTTTACAACATTGCTGCCTTCCACTCATGGCAATTTAATTGCCATTAATAACAAAAAAAGGCACAATACCGTGACTTTGTAAATGGTCCAAGTCGGACCGAAACGTCGTTGTAAGCTTCTCTCTTTTATGTGCGGGTTATTTGTGTATTAATTTCCATTAATGAGTTATTAAAATCCTGGACTATTTATTTTTCATTTCACCACTTGATAGCATTATGCTGACGTTGATTATTGAGAAGCAAATCTTTGGTAGTTCTTTTGGTAAATGTACTGATTTTGCATCAGTATTTATCTGCTGTGCCCCAGTGTGTTATACCTGACATATTTGTAGAATTAGTGTGAGGGGAGAGATCAGTTGCATTCTTTTAAATAGGCTTTACTTTTTGCTTCAACAACAATGAAGGTAAAAAATATTGAATACAGAGAATCAGAAAACATGGAGGGGCTTGAAAACCCATTCATGATAGTGACAAACAGTAAGGCTTCGCAAGTTTTGCCTGTTTCACGATGTTACATTTTTCAGGTTGCAGCTCGTGGCTTGGACATTCCCCATGTTAAACATGTCATCAATTTTGACCTTCCATCTGACATAGAAGAATATGTTCACCGTATTGGTCGTACTGGTCGTATGGGCAACCTTGGTGAGTGAGTTTGTATTCTTTTAGCAAGTTTGCTGGGGTACTGCTATACCAGTATCCCTTATTTGTATACACCTACCATCCGACTTACAACCTGCTCAACTTACAACCACTCGACTTACGACCGTGTTTTTTATGCCAAATTTCTGGGAAATAAACAACTATTTGTGTTGTACACAGTGTTTATCCTAAACCTTACAGTATAAAATACAGTACTAACAACATAAAAAGTAAAGTAAAACATGAAATACCAAAATAAAACAATAAAATAAAGTCATTACAAAAATGTTTTGTTGATATTCAGTAGTAAAGTTCGACTTACGACCATTTCGACTTACGACCGGTTTCTCGGAACCGAACTCGGTCATAAGTCGGATGGTAGGTGTATTTGAAGCTGCTGCTCTCTTATCAAACGTGGTTACCTCATGAGCATGAGCATGAGCCCCAGCAGGTTTCATGCTACTCCATGACTATAATACAGTGGACCCCCGGTATTCGATAAATCCGGTTTTCGATGCATTTTAACGCAAAAAAATTTCCTCGGTATTCGATTGAAAACCCGGTATTCGATAGGATTTGTACGAGACCTGTCCACGTGTGGCCTGAACTGCTCCGTGTGTGCTAGTGTTTACAAGCCAGCCAGTGTGCGCGCATCTAAGGATACATTCGGTACATTCCATATTATCCATATTATCACTGTGCTTGGTGCTTGTTTCTGCAAAATAAGTCACCATGGGCCCCAAGAAAGCTTCTAGTGCCAACCCTTCGAGAAAAAAGTCGTTAATGACTTATGAAATGAAGAAAGAGATAATTGCAAAGTATGAAAGTGGAGTGTGTGTGTCGGAGCTGGTCAGGTTGTATAATAAACCCCAATCAACCATCTCTACTATAGTGACCAGGAAAACAGCAATCAAGGAAGCTGTTCTTGCAAAAGGTGCAACTGTGATTACGAAACAGCAACCGCAAGTGTTAGAAAATGTTGAGAGATTGTTACTGGTGTGGATAAATGAAAAACAGATAGCAGGAGATAGCATCTCTCAAGCGATCATTTGTGAAAAGGCTAGGCAGTTGCATGACGATTTGGTAAAGAAATTGCCTGCAACTAGTGGTGATGTGAGTGAATTTAAGGCCAGCAAAGGTTGGTTTGAAAGATTTAAGAATCGTAGTGGCATACATAGTGTGATTAGGCATGGTGAGGCTGCCAGTTATGTTGTGCAACAGAAGTCCAGTGACTCTCAAGCTGGTCCTAGTGGCATTAAAAGAAGAAGGGAAGTAACCCCGGAAAAGGACTTGCTACCTCAAGTCCTAATGGAAGGGGATTCCCCTTCTAAACACTAACACCTCTCCCCTCCTCCCATCCCATCAATCATCACCAGATCTTCATTAAAGGTAAGTGTCAATTATTTTATTGTTATTGTAATTATTCTATTGCATTAAACTTAATATTTCATGTAGTAAAAAAAAAATTTTTCATGCTTTTGGGTGTCTTACACGGATTAATTTAATTTCCATTATTTCTTATGAGGAAAATTGATTCGGTTTTCGATATTATCGGTATTCGCTGAACTCTCAGGAATGGATTAATATCGAATACCGGGGATCCACTGTAATGTGGAGTAAAAATCTTGGTCCTTATGCCTACTGAACCAGACTGTCAGTCTTACACTGAACAAAAATATAATACAGTAAATGCAAAAACAGTGATAATGTGTGAGTGAGGTGAAAGTGTTGAATGATGATGAAAGTATTTTCTTTTTGGGGATTTTCTTTCTTTTTTGGGTCACCCTGCCTCAGTGGGAGACGACCGACTTGTTGAAAAAAAAAAAAATTGTAAAATATTTGTTTATTTTTGCATGGGTATTAATGTTTTCACATTAAACACAAACTTTGATTATAAAGTTAAAAAAATTCATTGTGGTGGTCTGTGAAGCAAGGTAACAAAATCAGTGCAACACTCTCCATTGATGTGCCTCCTGGCATGATCCCACCATGAATCTGCTTGACTTTAGCCATTGTTTAATATTGATAATGAAATGAAAGCAGTGATTTCATACATTGGAATGGGAGCAAGACTATCAAGTGGAGGGATACCTCCGAGGTGGGTATGGAGGAACTGGGTTAGGCTACTAAATGGCTTGAAGCAGTCAAGATTAATGTGACTGTTACATTGAAAACAAGTAAGAAAATAGTTTTTGGATTGGTTGGTGCCTTTTTTTTTTTTCTAATATGCCTGGATAGTCCTTTTCACATCAGTAATTGTTGCTTTAGAAGTATTTGACTGCTAATTTTTTTTCTTATTTTATCTAGGTCTTGCCACAAGCTTCTTCAATGATAAAAACCGTAATATGGTTCGAGACTTGGTAGAGCTGTTGCAGGAAGCGAAGCAAGAGTTGCCCAAGTGGCTGGAGGCCATTGCATCAGAGACACGCTGGGGGGGTGGTGGCGGTGGAAGAGGGCGCAGTGGGGGAAAGAGATTTGGTGGTGGATTTGGCTCTCGTGATTACCGTCAAGCTGATCGCAGCAAGGGTCCCCACACTTCAGGTCCTGCACGTCCTGGTGGAACTTTCAACAACTTCGGGGGAGGTTGGTAACTGCCAAAAAATGTAGTTGTGCTCTTCACTGTACGTACTACTGTGTACACTACTTTGTGTGTGTGTGTTTGTTTTAAAAGTTTCTTTTCATCATTAGTGTACTGCAGCCCATGAATATATTCTGTACTCTGGAAAATATGATTAAACCTGTACACCCTTTTCAAGGCTAATGCTGCTTGTAGTTTCATTTTATTTTCCTCATTGCTACTGAGCATTAGTCTAAGAAAATATTAACTTCGCAGTTGTTAGGCAAATGGACACACACGCAGCTAATGTGACATTTTATTATGGCAAAGTTTCACTCCTGGAGAGTGAAACTGCCACAATAAAATGTCACATTAGTTGTATGTGTCCATTTATATAACATTTTGTCAGTAATTTTACCATTATTACTAATTTCATAGTTAAAAGGTAGTATAGTTTTTAGTAAGGAAATTAGTGAAAGTCCCATGTTATGCTTTGTATCTTTGTCACCAATAATATTTGTGCAAGATGGTAAGGAGGAACAAGGCTTACTTTCTTGCAGTCTTGCTGGCAGAGTAGTAGTAGTAGTAGTTATCACACAATATTTTATTCAAAGAATCACTTTTGGTTTGATTGTAAAAATGCTCCTCATAGAGGAAAACCCATACAAGTTTAGTGCATGTTTTTATATAATTGCAGTAAGCCGCTCTTCACATACTATGGCCATTATGATAAGGGTTTAACACTTTAAAATACTAGTATTAATAGTTAACTTTTTTAACATGTTGGCCATCCCCCACCAAGACAGTGACCCAAAAAAGAAACACTTTTACTATCTTTCACACACAATTACTGTCTTTGCAGAGGTGCCCGAATAGGACAGTTTAGATGACAATCCAAACAGCCAGTATCCCAAACCCCTCCTTTAAAGTGCAGACATTGTTCTTCCCACCTCCAGGACTCAGTCCAGCTAACCGGTTTCCCTGAATCCCTTCACAAATTATTACCCTGCCCACACTCAACGGCTTATCAGGTTCCAAAAACCATTCATCTTTATTCACTCATATTAACATGCTTACACAAGCACCTACCCTTGGTTAATCTTTCCTTACACTTGCTCATTTGCAGTTCCTGGTTTTCATTTAGTGTGTTTTTTTAATTTTCAAAAAAATTATTGGGTAGTTTAAATAGTTAGTTCTGAGTATATTGCCATAAGGAGTTTTGGGAAGACACTTCTTCTACATGGTAATATTTAGTTAATTTTACAGCACCGCCACACTTCAATAATTACGAGAGCTACGGCTTCAGTGGAAGTGGCTTCAACAGTTACAGCCCTTCAGGGGCCTCGGGAACAGACTGGTGGGGAAAATGAACTCCAGCAGCAGAGACTCCGGCACCGTGCCACGTTGTGCAACACTTGTTAAATCTGGGACTATACCATTAGTGGAAGTGCAGTGTTTGCTTTTTCTTTTAGTTTAGATGGGTGGTGTAAACCCTTGGTAGTATATAAGGTCACTTCTGTAATGGCACAAACTGTTTGTTGATTAGTGGTTTCCCTATAATGACAAGTGTGAGTGATCAGTCCTAAAATGGAGTGATGCTTGAAAAAAAAGATATTACAACTGTTTACTTGGAAAAAAACTGTTCCCAGAATTGTGTATTGCTTCATACTTGTACCCAGTAACAAGTGACCACAAAGTGGCATAGAAAAAAAATGTTTTAGCAGCAGTCAAACTTTTAAAAGTGTTATCATTATCAAAGCCCTGCTGTCTGAAGATGTGGCATGTGTCACCTTAATGCGGGGTTCTCTTTTAAACTTGAAATTTTCTTGTGTCACAAGCTTGAAACTTTTCTCTGAATATGTTGACCTTAGACTGAAGGCTCACTTGTCTTGATGTTTACCGCCTGCAAGTCTGCATCACAACCCAAATATTGACGTTACTTAGAGAGGAAACTTGAACTTTTCTCATGCTTCTTTGTGTGATAATTAGCAGTCAAGAGGAGGGGTTGAATAGTAATAATGCAGCCCCATCTCTGAACCTTTAGCATGGGTTTAAGTACCATGTTCCACTGTGTAGCACTGAAAATGTAGACCCTTTTTTTGATTATAAGTATGTATGATGCAGAAACTGAGGTCAATTGTGAACATATTTTATCCCTAAAATACCCCAAATGTCAAGGTTGGGCTGCTGTTAACTTTTGTGTCTAATATATATTGTAGCGGTGGTGTTGCCGGGCGAAGAAAAGTGAACTAATGCCTCGGCCAAATTTATAGCGGAGGGACAGTTATGTAGTATGTTAACATCACTGGAACGCCCGGGCAACAGCAGCGTGCACTGTTGCATTCATTAAGGTATTATAATTATAGAATTCTGTAGCATGGCTTTTGGGGAGTTTAATTGATCATTTGATATTTTGCCGTCCCTTTTGATTGTAGCATTGAACGAGCCTCTGGAGCAGCTGTGAATGCAGTTATTTCAGATTTACTTCTTGTTGCTCAGAAGAAACTTTAAAACTTTATAACTTGTCCGGAATACATTTGGAGTGGATCCAAGTGAGTTATGTTTTAAATACTTAAAAGGATTGAATCCTTATGAGGCTCAGTATGGAGATGTGTCTTTGTCTCTCCTCCTGGATTTTGAAGACCCACCATAACTTTTTTTTTTAATTTATATATACATATATATTTTTTTTTACTTAAGTTCGGTTGGACTTGGGTGCTGGTTACAGCATCCACTACACAGTAGCGGCCGACGCCGCAACACATGGCCGCAGCATCACTCAAGCCTGGTCTCCTGAAGGCAGTGGCTAGCATGTTGCAGTAATGATCCATCCCTGAGTCATACAAATAACTTGACTAATCTCAGGGTATAGGCCTACCCAGTGTTCGACAAACGTGTTCCTGTCTAGTAATGTTACAAACTGGGCAGGGAGACATTGCTGATCAGCTACCAGCAGTGTATTGATGCATCTCAAGTAGAATTGCTGTGGCACATTGCAGCCTTCTTAGATATTAAGTCAAACTACCTGTAAATTATGAGAAGGCCGTGTGTGCCTGGTCTCACTTTGGCGAACACTGCCATTATTACTGTGATATTGTTTGATGCCCGTTATATAGCGGGATAGGGTGCGGGGCCAGGTTTGGGTTGTGGCAGAGAACGCCCCCGGCAGAGGGCTGCCAGCTCTTCCCTGGCATAAGCTAGCAGGGTTGCAGCGAGTTCTGATGATAGTGAGACAGAGGTACAGCCCACATTCCACTTTTATCATGATCCTCCACAAATGTTTATATAGTTATACCTGTAATCTCAGTCATAGTCTGAGTATTGCCAAAGATTGTTAGTTTGTATGTTCATGTACAAATGTTGTCTTTATTTAGTAATCCATATTTGTTATTGTAGATGCTGACATAAGCAGTCCTGCTTATGCTCACCTCAGACTAACTCTAGTCGGTGATGGCGCGCTGTTCCTCGTAGTAAACAGGCAGGAGTGTGTGTGAGTGAGTTAAAAGAATTTGGCTCCTGGTTCCCAGTGAACAAAACTATTTGCCCATAGATCTGAGTATTTGGGCATTTCTCATGTTGATATCTCATCAGCTGCTTGTAACTTGTTGGTGCTAGATTTTAATATTATGTCCAGGAGCTTTGATCAGGTACAAAGTTCATAGCACAATGATCTGTCATGGAGAGATTGTGTTAAAAATAATCGGGTGTTTTAATGTAAACACTGCTCCTGCAGTGGGATGCTGCTGCGTTAGCTAGTATATTTAAACAATAAAATTGTGCAAAATTGAAATTTTAGTGGTACAATAATTTATAGTAATGTACAGATTATGCATTTTATGTACTGGCTTGTGTGGGATAGCCAAACAAAGAATATAGAATTTTTCAGATTATATATAGTCAATGTACCAACATTATTTGATGCCTGGAGCATCAGGAATGCTTTATAATCATCTAAGTAACACTTACGGCATGTGGAGATACACCAGCGACCCACGTAGGGGTTGCTGGGAAGGGGGGGGGGATGCCATTCACCACTGCTGCTACACTTGACCAAGACAAAATACACTAAATAGCGACGTGAAAAGTAATCAGTGATGTGCGATACATTAAAAGTAATGTTACATTCTTAAATATATGCAGCATGGAGAGAATCAGTGATGTGTGAAACATACCAGCATGGTAGCTACAAGGAGGATGGACAGTGATATGGTACATTAGAAGCAATGTGTTGTGGGTGGGTTGTAAGCAGTGGTGAGAGGCTCCAGGGATCATCTTTCCACCAAGGAAGAGCAATGTCATCTTCCGGGCCCTGCGAGAGCTTCAGATAAGCTCTTCCGGGAGGTCAGGAAGGGGTCCTCAACATTTCCCATGGAAAGAAAGTGTACCTAATATTGGGGAAATATACGGGGGGTCTCTGCGCCAAATATTGTGTAGATAAAATGTATCGTCTTTTTATACAAGATTACAAGCTATTTTTTATTTCTCTCATTTCTAGAGATTTAAGGAGAGATCTCACATTGATAGGGATGGCAAATTGAAGTCTACTACTATTATATTCACTCTGGCATTTAGATCATTTATGAAACTAGAGAATGTACTCAAGCTTTCTTAAAATATAATAAAAACAGCAAAATATTTCATCTTGGTTTGAATTCTTTCCATTTATGAACTTCAGAAACTTTTATATTATTTTTTTTTTAACAACCCAGCCATATCCCACCAAGGCAGGGTGACCTAAAAAGAAGAAAAAGTTTTTTAAATTCAGTAATGTATACAAGAGAAAGGGTTACTAGCCCCTTGCTCCTGGCATTTTAGTCGCCTCTGACGACACTCGTGACATATGGAGGAAGAATTCTGTTACACTGCCCCATGGAGATAATTATGGAGATTATTATTATGTACAGGCCTTTAAGAGGATGAGGGCTTTGTTCCATGAGACAGGGTTATGAGACAAGTAATTAGTTAATCAACTCCTACCTTGGATCAAATCTTATTACCTCTTGTTTAGAGCTTACCCATAAATACACCTACCATCCGACTTGCGACCTGCTCGACTTACGGCCACTCGACTTATGACCACTCGACTTACGACAATGTCTTTTATGCCAAATTTCTGGGAAATAAACAAGTATTTGTGTTGTACACAGTGTTTATCCTAAACCTTACAGTATAAAATACAGTACTAACAACATAAAAAGTAAAGTAAAACATGAAATACCAAAATAAAACAATAAAATAAAGTCATTACAAAAATGTGATGTTGATATTAAGTAGTAAAGTTTGACTTACGACCATTTCGACTTACGACCGGTTTCTTGGAACTGAAATCGGTCGTAAGTCGGATGGTAGGTGTATATGTAACAGACTTGTAATTAGTCTGTTCCCTTTTTGCTAATGTAGAGCTCTTGATCCAAGGAACTAGAATTACCCTCCACTTGGCTACAGGCATTGTATGAGTTAGCTCTTCTAATTATAATAATTATCTTGATGCTAGTGATGACTTAATCTGAGAAATTACTCTCCCTTCCTTGGATCAAACCTATTTCCCAGGCTCTGTATAGCTCTTGTGACTTAGTGCTTCTTTTTGATTATAATAATCTGTATAGCCATTATGGGTTTAGTGCTTTCCATAACCTTGGTACCAATAAGGGGCTCTTGATCCAGGTAAATGGACTTGTCCCTTGGACAGAACCTGATTGCCCATCACATCCGAGGTGCTGCGTATTATCTTGACGGGTTTAATGCTTTTACCCAGTTAAAATAGTGCTTTTTAAGAAATATACTAATAATAATTACCTAATGTAATCATATAATAATAATATAATTATGTCTACAAGTACATGTACAAGGTATACAGACCATAGCTGACATAAATGACATGCTACTGTATAGAGAGCCGCTTGTTATGCTGAGCTGTATAGCCCTTGTGGCTTAGCTCTTCTTTTTTATTATAATAATAATTGTTATGCTGAGCATTTCCTGCAAATTAGGTCAGTTTTGTCCCAGGATGCGACTAACACCAAGGTACCCATTTTATTGATAGATGAACAAAGACAACTGGTGTAAGGAAACACACCCAATGTTTCTGGACTATTACTGTACAGTAGTGCCCCACTTATACATCAGGTTAGGTTCTGGACTACTACTGTACAGTAGTGCCCCACTTATACATCAGGTTAGGTTCTGGACTACTACTGTACAGTAGTGCCCCACTTATACATCAGGTTAGGTTCTGGGC
Source organism: Cherax quadricarinatus (assembly GCF_038502225.1). NCBI lineage: Eukaryota > Metazoa > Arthropoda > Malacostraca > Decapoda > Parastacidae > Cherax > Cherax quadricarinatus. The sequence goes on from NC_091386.1 coordinate 4,964,357, forward strand.
TAGTACTGTACAGTAGTGCCCCACTTATACATCAGGTTAGGTTCTGGGCTACTACTGTACAGTAGTGCCCCACTTATACATCAGGTTAGGTTCTGGGCTACTACTGTACAGTAGTGCCCCACTTATACATCAGGTTAGGTTCTGGGCTACTACTGTACAGTAGTGCCCCACTTATACATCAGGTTAGGTTCTGGGCTACTACTGTACAGTAGTGCCCCACTTATACATCAGGTTAGGTTCTGGGCTAGTACTGTACAGTAGTGCCCCACTTATACATCAGGTTAGGTTCTGGGCTACTACTGTACAGTAGTGCCCCACTTATACATCAGGTTAGGTTCTGGGCTACTACTGTACAGTAGTGCCCCACTTATACATCAGGTTAGGTTCTGGGCTACTACTGTACAGTAGTGCCCCACTTATACATCAGGTTAGGTTCTGGGCTACTACTGTACAGTAGTGCCCCACTTATACATCAGGTTAGGTTCTGGGCTAGTACTGTACAGTAGTGCCCCACTTATACATCAGGTTAGGTTCTGGGCTACTACTGTACAGTAGTGCCCCACTTATACATCAGGTTAGGTTCTGGGCTACTACTGTACAGTAGTGCCCCACTTATACATCAGGTTAGGTTCTGGGCTACTACTGTACAGTAGTGCCCCACTTATACATCAGGTTAGGTTCTGGGCTACTACTGTACAGTAGTGCCCCACTTATACATCAGGTTAGGTTCTGGGCTACTACTGTACAGTAGTGCCCCACTTATACATCAGGTTAGGTTCTGGACTACTGCTGTATATATGTGGTTAAAGTGCTCTGAAAATTACTACTACTATTACATTATGGGTCCAAGAACTGGACTCCAACATTTTTGATAGGCAAGAAGGTTGCAGTGAAAATAAACTATTTATATACGGTATACAGTGGACCCCCGCTTAACAATTACCTCCCAATGCGACCAATTATGTAAGTGCATTTGTACGTGTATGTTTGGGGGTCTGAAATGGACTAATCTACTTCACAATATTCCTTATGGGAACAAATTCGGTCAGTACTGGCACCTGAACATACTTCTGGAATGAAAAAATATCGTTAACTGGGGGTCCACTGTACTTTCATCGTCATTCAACATTTTCACCTCACTCATACATAATCATTATTTAGCATATCATATTCATATTCAACTTATGATATTTTTGACTTACGATGGGTTTGTCAAAATGTAACCCCATTGTAGTCAAGGATCACCCATATACCTTAGCACAGCGGTGGGCAAACTACAGCCCGCCTCAAAGGTTTTCATGTGGCCCACCAAGATCAAGTCATATACTCATGTTATTTGGGGACAAAATGTTAGTAAATATGAAAAAAAAAAATTAAATTGTCGAAAAATATGTTGTAGATTGCATGTTGTTACGAGTTATTTACAATACTCAGATGTGTAGCTAGTCAGTTTTACAGTATTTAGTTATAGCAATTATTTACACTAGGCAACCCCTGAAGGAAGGTTCCTTGACACTGGTGAGAGGCTCTTGATCTAGGAAATTGGATCTGTGCTCCAGTTCCCTGAATTAAGCCTGAATACCTTCCACATCCCCCCACAGGCGCTGTATAATCCTACAGGTTTAGCGCTCCCCTTAGATTGTAATACACTAGGCAAAGTACGGGTATTTTTTCAGAATTATTAGTAATATGCCACTATGGATAAAATAATTATTTTCATGTACATTTATGAGCAAGTTTTCTTTGAATTCATGATTTTTTTTATGGAGAATGTAATAGCTTGGGTTGTGATAATGGTTTTTCCTGCAAAGATTACAATTAATTTACATCAAATGGTAGTGCAAACTCTTGGAAGTACCTGAAACTTACCTGGAGTAAACCTGGAAAGGGTTTTGGGGGTCAACTTCCCTGTGGCCTGGGCTGAGACCAGGCAGCAGCGATGTCCAAGAATATGCTGATTCTCTTGAATGTGCCATTGATCTGTAATTCTTCCTGTATGACCACAGAGGCAGACCTGAAGAGCAATATTGACACTGGGATGGCTGAGAGAATTTGAATCACAGCAATGAGAAAAGTAGCGGACTGTCCAAAGAATGCTTCAACAAAGCCAGGAAGGATGATGAACCTGCCTCACCTGTGTGTGATGGTACTAATAAAAATAGTGATAGGCAAATGACAGGTATAAACCTGTCAAAAAATCAATGACAGTGGATGGCCCAAGGTTGTAATCTGCTCCATCTTTGTCAATTCATCAGTTCTGTTATGCCTTCGAAGGTTAGTGTGAAATGGAATTCACAAAAGGTACACACTGACTCTACTGTCAACAGTCCTCCCATACCTGTCTTAACTAATGTGTCCCTCAAGGAAGGTTCCTTGATGCTGGTGAAGAGCTCTTGATCTAGGGAATTTGATCTGTGTTCCAGTTTCTTGAATTAAGCTTGAATTAATCCTAAGGGTTTAGCGCTTCCTCATGATTATAATAATAATTGACTTCTGCAACAACCATGTCACAAGGGAGGATCCTACATGCTGGCGAGGAGTTTAGCACCAACCAAGTACGTACAGATATAATTAACGTCTTCAAGTACAGAACTCTGCCAGGAGTTTGAAGTGTCAGTTGTAGGATGCTCCAGTTACTATACCCTGGTGGCCCCTCAAGGAAGGTTCCTTGATGTTGGTGAGGGGCTCTTGATTTAGGGAATTGGATCTGTGCTCCAGTTCCCCAAATTAAGCCTGAATGCCTTCCACATCCCCCCCCCAGGCGCTGTATAATCCTCCGGGTTTAGCGCTTCCCCCTTGATTATAATAATAATATACCCTGGTGGATTTGGTCCTTGTTTTTAACCCTTAAACGGTCCAAACAAATCGACGTTCAAATTCGTAGTGCTACAAAAGTAGTTCTACTTTTTTTAACATTTTCAAATGTAACAAAAAAATGTAGATAAAAGTTTTTTTTACACGTTTTCAAATGTAAAACAAAAAAGATTACATTTTTTTACATACTTTCAGATGTTGAAAAAACGTATATATACGTTTGGACCATTTAAGGGTTAATTATAATATTAAAGTACTATTGATCCATCGCTAGCAGCGACTACCACCAGGACCAGCGGCCTGGTAGACCAACGGAAAGTTTAAAGAAAATGCTGTGTGACCTATGGCATCATACCTAGCATAGATGAAGGCATGAATGTGATCTTATGTTGTTCCTGGATTATATTACACTATATGTCGCTACACTACACGTCGCTACGCTACACGTCACTACACTACACATGTTGCTACACTACACGTCGCTACGCTACACATGTCACTACACTACACATGTTGCTACACTACACGTCGCTACGCTACACGTCACTACACTACACATGTTGCTACACTACACGTCGCTACGCTACATGTCACTACACTACATGTGCCATTACACTACATGTTGCTACACTACACGTCGCTACGCTACACATGTCACTACACTACATGTGCCATTACACTACATGTTGCTACACTACACGTCGCTACGCTACACATGTCACTACACTACATGTGCCATTACACTACATGTTGCTACACTACAAGTCGCTACGCTACACATGTCACTACACTACATGTGTCACTACAATACATGTGTCACTACAATACATGTGTCACTACAATACATGTGTCACTACAATACATGTGTCACTACAATACACGTGTCACTACAATACATGTGTCACTACAATACATGTGTCACTACAATACATGTGTCACTACAATACATGTGTCACTACAATACATGTCACTACAATACATGTGTCACTACAATACACGTGTCACTACACTACACGTGTCACTACACTACACGTGTCACTACAATACACGTGTCGCTACACTACACGTGTCACTACAATACACATGTCACTACAATGCACGTGTCACTACAATACACGTGTCACTACAATACACGTGTCACTACACTACACGTGTCACTACAATACATGTGTCACTACAATACACGTGTCACTACAATACACATGTCACTACAATACATGTGTCACTACAATACACGTGTCACTACAATACACGTGTCACTTCAATACACGTGTCACTACACTACACGTGTCACTACAATACACGTGTCACTACAATACACGTGTCACTACAATACACGTGTCGCTACACTACACGTGTCACTACAATACACATGTCACTACAATACATGTGTCACTACAATACACGTGTCACTACAATACATGTGTCACTACAATACATGTCACTACAATACATGTGTCACTACAATACATGTCACTACAATACATGTGTCACTACAATACATGTCACTACAATACATGTGTCACTACAATACACGTGTCACTACAATACATGTGTCACTACAATACACGTGTCACTACAATACATGTGTCACTACATGTGTCACTACAATACACATGTCACTACAATACATGTCACTACAATACATGTCACTACAATACACGTGTCACTATACATGTGTCACTACAATACACATGTCACTACAATACATGTCACTACAATACATGTGTCACTACAATACACGTGTCACTATACATGTGTCACTACAATACACATGTCACTACAATACATGTGTCACTACAATACATGTGTCACTACAATACATGTCACTACAATACATGTGTCACTACAATACATGTGTCACTACAATACACGTGTCACTACAATACATGTGTCACTACAATACACGTGTCACTACAATACACGTGTCACTACAATACATGTGTCACTACAATACATGTCACTACAATACACGTGTCACTATACATGTGTCACTACAATACACATGTCACTACAATACATGTGTCACTACAATACACGTGTCACTACAATACGCGTGTCACTACAATACGTGTCACTACAATACATGTCACTACAATACATGTGTCACTACAATACATGTGTCACTACAATACATGTGTCACTACAATACACGTGTCACTACATGTGTCACTACAATACACGTGTCACTACAATACATGTGTCACTACAATACATGTCACTACAATACATGTGTCACTACAATACACGTGTCACTACAATACACGTGTCACTACAATACATGTCACTACAATACATGTGTCACTACAATACATGTGTCACTACAATACATGTGTCACTACAATACATGTGTCACTACAATACACGTGTCACTATACATGTGTCACTACAATACATGTGTCACTACAATACATGTGTCACTACAATACACGTGTCACTATACATGTGTCACTACAATACGTGTGTCACTACAATACACATGTCACTACAATACGTGTCACTACAATACATGTCACTGCAATACATGTGTCACTACAATACATGTGTCACTACAATACATGTGTCACTACAATACATGTCACTACAATACATGTGTCACTACAATACGTGTCACTACAATACATGTCACTACAATACATGTGTCACTACAATACATGTGTCACTACAATACATGTGTCACTACAATACACGTGTCACTACAATACACGTGTCACTACAATACATGTGTCACTACAATACACGTGTCACTACAATACACGTGTCACTACAATACATGTGTCACTACAATACACGTGTCACTACAATACATGTGTCACTACAATACACGTGTCACTACAATACATGTGTCACTACAATACACGTTTCACTACAATACATGTCACTACAATACATGTGACACTACAATACATGTGTCACTACAATACATGTGTCACTACAATACACGTGTCACTACAATACACGTGTCACTACAATACATGTGTCACTACAATACATGTGTCACTACAATACATGTGTCACTACAATACATGTGTCACTACAATACATGTGTCACTACAATACATGTGTCACTACAATACACGTGTCACTACAATACATGTGTCACTACAATACATGTGTCACTACAATACACGTGTCACTACAATACATGTGTCACTACAATACACGTGTCACTACAATACATGTGTCACTACAATACACGTGTCACTACAATACATGTGTCACTACAATACATGTGTCACTACAATACACGTCACTAAAATACATGTGTCACTACAATACACTTGTCACTACAATACACGTGTCACTACAATACACGTGTCACTACAATACACGTGTCACTACAATACACGTGTCACTACAATGCACGTGTCACTACAATGCACGTGTCACTACAATACACGTGTCACTACATGTGTCACTACAATACACATGTGTCACTACAATACATGTGTCACTACAATACATGTGTCACTACAATACATGTGTCACTACATGTGTCACTACAATACATGTGTCACTACAATACATGTGTCACTACACTACACGTGTCACTACAATACATGTGTCACTACAATACATGTGTCACTTCAATACACGTGTCACTACAATACACGTGTCACTACAATACATGTGTCACTACAATACACGTGTCACTACAATACACGTGTCACTACAATACATGTGTCACTACAATACACGTGTCACTACAATACATGTGTCACTACAATACATGTGTCACTACAATACACATGTCACTACACTACACACACCACACTATACACTACACGTCACACTATACACGTCACTATACTTTTCCTATCTACTACTACTATAACTACAACTACTACTACTACTACTACTACTACTACTACTACTACTACTACTACTACTACTACTACTACTACTACTACTACTACTACTACTACTACTACTACTACTACTACTACTACTACTACTACTACTACTACTACTACTACTACTACTACTACTACTACTGGTGGCCTGGTGGCTAAAGCTCCCGCTTCACACACGGAGGGCCCGGGTTCGATTCCCGGCGGGTAGAAACATTTCGACACGTTTCCTTACACCTGTTGTCCTGTTCACCTAGCAGCAAATAGGTACCTGGGTGTTAGTCGACTGGTGTGGGTCGCATCCTGGGGGACAAGATTAAGGACCCCAATGGAAATAAGTTAGACAGTCCTCGATGACGCACTGACTTTCTTGGGTTATCCTGGGTGGCTAACCCCCTGGGGTTAAAAATCCGAACGAAATCTTATCTTATCTTACTACTACTACTACTAATAATAATAATCCCATTACTCTTGGCTTGGTGTTACTTGGTGCTCGTCCTTCTGTCATGTCACTGAGACTTAAAAGATGGTGGCCAGTCACTGCTTGTTCAATTACATTCAGTGATGTATAATTATGGTAGCTTTAATATGGCCCTTGTGGGTTTACCGCCATTTTAATTGTAAAGAATAATGCCAAATAACATTATGATGGATGGTTACAGTTCTACAGTGGTGGCTGTCAGGCCAGGATGGTCCTCTACAGTGGTGGTTGTCAGGCCAGGATGGTCATCTACAGTGGTGGTTGTCAGGCCAGGATGGTCCTCTACAGTGGTGGTTGTCAGGCCAGGATGGTCCTCTACAGTGGTGGCTGTCAGGCCAGGATGGTCCTCTACAGTGGTGGTTGTCAGGCCAGGATGGTCATCTACAGTGGTGGTTGTCAGGCCAGGATGGTCCTCTACAGTGGTGGTTGTCAGGCCAGGATGGTCCTCTACAGTGGTGGTTGTCAGGCCAGGATGGTCCTCTACAGTGGTGGTTGTCAGGCCAGGATGGTCCTCTACAGTGGTGGTTGTCAGGCCAGGATGGTCCTCTACAGTGGTGGTTGTCAGGCCAGGATGGTCCTCTACAGTGGTGGTTCTTAGGGCAAGATGGTCCTCATGTGGTGTAACTGCTACTTTCACTCAATTTTACGCAAAAAACAAATCACTTCATTCTTTTATGACGAGAGCTTCGTAAGATAATATTTTCTTATGCAAAGTAGCATCTATGGCTTCACGAGATAGGATTCCTGGCCTTTTCTGCCTCCGAATACAGCTACGAGTAAGACGCTTCACTGAGCACCTCCTGTGCTTGCCCATACGTAGTTTTGAGGGAGGGAGAAAAATTCCCACCGTAGTCGAAGATGCTCTGGGTCTGAGATCGATCTTCTGAGGAATCTCCATCAACATGGACTGGACATTTAGTACAACAGTTTCGTCAGGATGTTTTGAAATGTATTTAATGAATTCTTGAATAACGTCAGCTGAGTTATAATGTGTGGAACTCGTCATGAAATCCAGAAAAGTAAGGGCGAAGTAAATACAGTTTCCGCATCCCTGGACTCGAAGTCGAAGATCTTGTATTTTATCTTTAATTTTGTGGTAGAATAGGTAATCTTTAACGAAGTCAGGAGGAGGAAAACCATTAGAATCAAAATATATATAGACCCCATCCCAGTGGCGATAAAATCCCACATCATGGTAGACAGCCGACTCAGGATTAAACAGCTATATTAAATACCCCTACCCTCTACACAGCTCCACTTTGTAACCATCGTTGTAGACCGGGAAACATAGTCGACCAAAACTTCGTGGAGTTTCATGGAAAATTGCTTGGATATCCCGACCCCGGAGTGCACGCACCTGGAGCATCAGCTCACGCTTGAGCTCAAAATTTATGGGCTGTAGATTCATCATTTTGAAAAGCTTTTTCTTATTCAACTTAACGCCTTGAGTGGAAGTTTTTAATCTCTTGTTCCAAGAAACTCAAGACTTTATTTACTTCTTTGAAATTAATCATTATTTCCTAAGTTAACTAATAGAGTTAAATATCACAAAATATAGTGACCTTAGAAGTAATAATAGCATAAACATCTTGAAATATTAATGAACACCATTAATAATATTGACAATAATAGTAAACAGTAATATAGTGGATTGTGTAGGGTAGGTAGGTAGGTAGATGACTGTGTAGGGTAGGTAGGTAGATGACTGTGTAGGGTAGGTAGGTAGATGACTGTGTAGGGTAGGTAGGTAGATGACTGTGTAGGGTAGGTAGGTAGATGACTGTGTAGGGTAGGTAGGTAGATGACTGTGTAGGGTAGGTAGGTAGGTAGATGACTGTGTAGGGTAGGTAGGTAGGTAGATGACTGTGTAGGGTAGGTAGGTAGATGACTGTGTAGGGTAGGTAGGTAGGTAGATGACTGTGTAGGGTAGGTAGGTAGATGACTGTGTAGGGTAGGTAGGTAGATGACTGTGTAGGGTAGGTAGGTAGATGACTGTGTAGGGTAGGTAGGTAGATGACTGTGTAGGGTAGGTAGGTAGATGACTGTGTAGGGTAGGTAGGTAGGTAGATGACTGTGTAGGGTAGGTAGGTAGATGACTGTGTAGGGTAGGTAGGTAGGTAGATGACTGTGTAGGGTAGGTAGGTAGATGACTGTGTAGGGTAGGTAGGTAGGTAGATGACTGTGTAGGGTAGGTAGGTAGATGACTGTGTAGGGTAGGTAGGTAGATGACTGTGTAGGGTAGGTAGGTAGATGACTGTGTAGGGTAGGTAGGTAGATGACTGTGTAGGGTAGGTAGGTAGATGACTGTGTAGGGTAGGTAGGTAGATGACTGTGAAGGGTAGGTAGGTAGATGACTGTGTAGGGTAGGTAGGTAGTTGACTGTGTAGGGTAGGTAGGTAGATGACTGTGTAGGGTAGGTAGGTAGATGACTGTGTAGGGTAGGTAGGTAGATGACTGTGTAGGGTAGGTAGGTAGATGACTGTGTAGGGTAGGTAGGTAGGTAGATGACTGTGTAGGGTAGGTAGGTAGGTAGATGACTGTGTAGGGTAGGTAGGTAGGTAGATGACTGTGTAGGGTAGGTAGGTAGGTAGATGACTGTGTAGAGTAGGTAGGTAGGTAGATGACTGTGTAGGGTAGGTAGGTAGGTAGATGACTGTGTAGGGTAGGTAGGTAGGTAGATGACTGTGTAGGGTAGGTAGGTAGGTAGATGACTGTGTAGGGTAGGTAGGTAGGTAGATGACTGTGTAGGGTAGGTAGGTAGGTAGATGCTGTGTAGGGTAGGTAGGTAGGTAGATGACTGTGTAGGGTAGGTAGGTAGGTAGATGCTGTGTAGGGTAGGTAGGTAGGTAGATGCTGTGTAGGGTAGGTAGGTAGGTAGATGCTGTGTAGGGTAGGTAGGTAGGTAGATGACTGTGTAGGGTAGGTAGGTAGGTAGATGCTGTGTAGGGTAGGTAGGTAGGTAGATGCTGTGTAGGGTAGGTAGGTAGGTAGATGCTGTGTAGGGTAGGTAGGTAGGTAGATGCTGTGTAGGGTAGGTAGGTAGGTAGATGCTGTGTAGGGTAGGTAGGTAGGTAGATGCTGTGTAGGGTAGGTAGTGTAGTGTAGTGTTATACCTGGAGAGTGTTCCGTGGGTCATCGCCTCTGCTGCCCGGTCCATGACCAGGCCTCCTGGTGGATCAGGGACTGATCAACGAGGCTGTTAGTGCTGGTCACACTTAAACCAACAAAGGAACCACAGCCTGGCTGGTCAGGTACTGACTTTATGTGTCTGTTTAGCTCCCTCTTGAAGACAGCCAGGGGTCTTGAAGACAGCCAGGGGTCTTGAAGACAGCCAGGGGTCTTGAAGACAGTCATGGGTCTTGAAGACAGCCAGGGGTCTTGAAGACAGTCAGGGGTCTTGAAGACAGCCAGAAGTCTTGAAGACAGCCAGGGGTCTTGAAGACAGTCAGGGGTCTTGAAGACAGCCAGAAGTCTTGAAGACAGCCAGGGGTCTTGAAGACAGTCAGGGGTCTTGAAGACAGCCAGAAGTCTTGAAGGGGTCATTGAACGGTAATTTTGTTTGTTTTTTTAATTTTCGTTCGATTTCTTTCATTTTTTTTGTACGTAAAGAAGCACCTTTCAATAGTAATGTGACCAAGTTTCAATAAGATAGCTCAAAAAACAACTGAGAAAAAAATTATTTACTAATAATCATACATATTGCAAGGTGCCGTCGAAGTGGGACTTGGAGAAGCTGTTTTGGCATTATCTACGCATAAAACAATGCTAAACTGTATTTCTAATGGATTGCCGTTCTGTAATTTATCCTTTCTTCATTCTTAAAAAAAATAAATTTTGTATGTTTTTTGACTTTCAGCCAAATATCTGACTTTTGCCCTCACAAAAATCAAAAACAAATTATGATATCTCAAAAAGCGATCCATGGGATTGTAAAACAATCTTTCCTTTATGTTCTCTGTGAATTTCATTACATTCCTGCTATTATTAACGAAGTTACGTGCTCATATATGTGAATAACTTACTTCCGAGATAATCCGCGAAACAGCCGGACCACCTTTTTTTTTTTTTTTTTTCGAGAAAATAACATTTTTCTCAGTCTTATACTGCATTACGAGTGTATATCATAGTTAACCATGTTCGTTTTCTCTAATATAAGGACCCTGGAGGTGAGAGAAAGAGAATGTAAGCCCCTCTCTGAGAATGGGAATCTATTATTCCCGATGGAGCGCTCTGGGAATATTCCATATATTATTCATTCTGGAGTATTTACCATACTTCTTTGTTATTTATATTGTTTATTATGTCATATTAGATCAATTGTGATAGATAAATAAGCCGTAGAAGCTATAATAGCGTTATATTGAGCCATATTCCCCGGCCACCCCCGAGACTGGAATTTTCCATGACGTCAGCAAGACTCAGCAAAATGGTGTCGGGAGGTTCCTGGTTGGTTGGAACTCTACGTATAAGTCCCACCCACTGTATTATGATACCAAATCGTCAATTATTATCTTAGAAAGAATAATACAGTAAATACACGAAAAAAAAACGGAAAAAAAAAAAATAAATTGACGACAGGTGAGCACACCTGCCGCGGGTGGTGACGTCACCCTAGGTGTATTTAAATGACCATAATTCCTTGTAGGAATGTCGCAGAACAATGATTCTGGTACCATTGTGTTGCCAGAGAGTTAAGCTATTTTTCTATAAGATTAACTCAGTTTGTGAATTTTTTTCGGAAAAAAATTTTCGTTCGCGCTGAGCATGTCAAAACCCCCTGAAGACAGCCAGGGGTCTTGAAGACAGTCAGGGGTCTTGAAGACAGCCAGAAGTCTTGAAGACAGCCAGGGGTCTTGAAGACAGCCAGGGGTATTGAAGACAGCCAGAGGTCTTGAAGACAGTCAGGGGTCTTGAAGACAGCCAGAAGTCTTGAAGACAGCCAGGGGTCTTGAAGACAGCCAGGGGTATTGAAGACAGCCAGAGGTCTTGAAGACAGTCAGGGGTCTACTGGTAATCAGCCGGGCTGTGGCTCGTACGTTGGTTTGCGTGCTGGGAGGCAGTTGAACAGTCCTGGGCCCCTGACACTGTTGTCTCAGTATACTCATGGCATCCCTGCACTTCAATGTTGCATCCCCTGCAGAGTCTTTTGCTGTCTTAAAAAGTAATTCCCGTGTGCAAGTTTGCTATTAATCCCTCTAGGATATTCCAAGTAGTATATATCATCATATATCTCTCCTGGGTTCCAGAAAATACATATCAAAGGACATGAACTGTTCTCAGTAATTTAGGTGTTTCACCGTACGTATTAGTACGGTGAAATTTCTCTGTATATTTATGTATATTTTAGACATAGGTATGTATAAGTATATTTTAGGTATATTTAGGTATATTTTAGGTATATTTTAGGTATATTTTCTTAAGGTTGCGCTTGTGGTTGCTATTATGTATGGTGGAGCAGCACTGCTGGAGTCCGTCTGTTTTTACTCCCATCCGCTGCCCTAAATTCTTATAATCCTGGTATTCCCGTCGGAATTTTACAAGGTGAGTGAGGTGGGAGGTGACATGGAGGCGATGGAGGGGAGAAACGATGCGTGGAGGCCTCCCCGGGAGGTTTTAATAGATGAAATAAGGAGTGTGTGGAGGTGAAAGGGACGGAGCCTGAAGGTGGGTTTGTTGTGGCCCTGGTGATGGTGGGATGACTGTCCAGCACTCGTCTCACTCTCTTTTACTCTGCTTCCTGCTGCTGCTGCTGCTAATACACCATCCCGCTCTTTCTGGTAAGCTGCTGGCTCCGCCACCTTGGATCTGGAGCACAGTGGCTGGGTGGGAGATAATGTAATGGGAGGGAGGGATACCGGGGATACCTAACCTTCTTTCTCTCCATATATACACACCAAATATAAACTATTATGTGTATATCTCGGTGTATATACATCCAGAGTTTACATTAATACCATTTAAAGTATTAAATTACCCATATAATGGAAAATATTAGGTGTAGTCTTACCAAGCATCGTGTAGTAGATAGGTTTCAAACCTTCACCTTAAATAACCTAATTAACTCGTATTAAAGCTCATTATTAACATTATTAACATTATTAACCCATATAATAACCCAGGGCAAGCCAGGAGTGTGGCTTAGTAACATTGTGGTCCTTAGGTGCTCATGGATTCCTAATTAATAAATTAAGCTTATTTTTGTGAATTTTTTTAAGATTTGGTCACCTAGTAGTAATTAGGTACCTGGGTGTTAGTTACACCTGCTGTCAGTGTTCACCTAGCAGTAAGTAGGTACCTGGGTGTTAGTTACCTTATACTTGCTGTCAGTGTTCACCTAGTAGTAATTAGGTGCCTGGGTGTTAGTTACACCTGCTGTCAGTGTTCACCTAGCAGTAAGTAGGTACCTGGGTGTTAGTTACCTTACACCTGCTGTCAGTGTTCACCTAGCAGTAAGTAGGTACCTGGGTGTTAGTTACCTTATACCTGCTGTCAGTGTTCACCTAGTAGTAATTAGGTGCCTGGGTGTTAGTTACACCTGCTGTCAGTGTTCACCTAGCAGTAAGTAGGTACCTGGGTGTTAGTTACACCTGCTGTCAGTGTTCACCTAGCAGTAAGTAGGTACCTGGGTGTTAGTTACACCTGCTGTCAGTGTTCACCTAGCAGTAAGTAGGTACCTGGGTGTTAGTTACACCTGCTGTCAGTGTTCACCTAGCAGTAAGTAGGTACCTGGGTGTTAGTTACACCTGCTGTCAGTGTTCACCTAGCAGTAAGTAGGTACCTGGGTGTTAGTTACAGCTGCTGTCAGTGTTCACCTAGCAGTAAGTAGGTACCTGGGTGTTAGTTACCTTATACTTGCTGTCAGTGTTCACCTAGTAGTAATTAGGTACCTGGGTGTTAGTTACACCTGCTGTCAGTGTTCACCTAGCAGTAAGTAGGTACCTGGGTGTTAGTTACACCTGCTGTCAGTGTTCACCTAGCAGTAAGTAGGTACCTGGGTGTTAGTTACCTTACACCTGCTGTCAGTGTTCACCTAGCAGTAAGTAGGTACCTGTCAAGGGAGGTTCCTTGATGCTAGCGAAGGGCTCTTGATTCAAGGAATTGTATCTGCGGACCTTTAATCTAGTTAACTATTTCTCATTCCTGTGGGAATGAGAAATTAACCCCTAAGGATTTAGTAAACCCTAAGGGTTTAGTACTCTCCATGAATTTAATGCAGTAATTAGGTTTACTTAGGTACAGGTACACACAAGTACAATTATTGTACATAGTAACACATTGCAATAATCACGAACAAGCGACAAAAGATGCAAATTAACTACAGGAGAGGTTGAATGATAGCTCTAGGTCTTTTATATTGCAGTCGACATCTTCAGGAGCTTGCAATGTTGCAGAAATGAGTAGGAAATCGGGGTCGATTCTAGCTAGAGTCCTTCCCCTGGATCAGTGGTTCCCAAACTGGGGGTAATGGTAGAGTAATGGTAGAGTAATGCTCTTTCTAGAGTCTAGAGAGAGCATTACTCTACCATTACCTACGATTACTCTACCATTACCCCCAGTTTGGGAGCCACTGCCCTGGATGAATCTACCCAGACCTCCCACTCGTTCCTGCAACATTGCAAGCTCCTGAAGATGATTGCAACACAAAAGGCCTAGAGATATCATTCAACTCTCCCTGTGGTTATTTTGCATAGTAAATTACCTAGGATAACGTAAAAATGTCACTTATTTTCATTGAGGTCCTTGTGTTCCGTTGACTATTAACGAGGATTAGTATCATGTACCGGTGACTATTTTTATTCTTCGTTACTGATGTGTTATTTCCACGGTGCACCGTGGCCTGGCAGCTAAAGTTCTCGCTTCACACGGCGAGGGTCTGGGTTCGATTCCCAGCAAGGGTAGAAACATCGAGCATGTTTCTTTACACCGGTTGTCCGTGTTCCACCCATCAGTAAAACGGGTACCTGGGTGTTAGTGGACTGGTGTGGGTCACATCCTGGGTGTTAGTGGACTGGTGTGGGTCACATCTTGGGTGTTAGTGGACTGGTGTGGGTCACATCCTGGGTGTTAGTGGACTGGTGTGGGTCACATCCTGGGTGTTAGTGGACTGGTGTGGGTCACATCCTGGGTGTTAGTGGACTGGTGTGGGTCACATCCTGGGTGTTAGTGGACTGGTGTGGGTCACATCCTGGGTGTTAGTGGACTGGTGTGGGTCACATCCTGGGTGTTAGTGGACTGGTGTGGGTCACATCCTGGGTGTTAGTGGACTGGTGTGGGTCACATCCTGGGTGTTAGTGGACTGGTGTAGGTCACATCCTGGGTGTTAGTGGACTGGTGTGGATCACATCCTGGGTATTAGTGGACTGGTGTGGGTCACATCCTGGGTATTAGTGGACTGGTGTGGGTCACATCCTGGGTGTTAGTGGACTGGTGTAGGTCACATCCTGGGTATTAGTGGACTGGTGTAGGTCACATCCTGGGTGTTAGTGGACTGGGGTGGGTCACATCCTGGGTATTAGTGGACTGGTGTGGGTCACATCCTGGGTATTAGTGGACTGGTGTGGGTCACATCCTGGGTGTTAGTGGACTGGTGGGGGTCACATCCTGGGTGTTAGTGGACTGGTGTAGGTCACATCCTGGGTGTTAGTGGACTGGTGTGGATCACATCCTGGGTATTAGTGGACTGGTGTGGGTCACATCCTGGGTATTAGTGGACTGGTGTGGGTCACATCCTGGGTATTAGTGGACTGGTGTAGGTCACATCCTGGGTGTTAGTGGACTGGTGTGGGTCACATCCTGGGTGTTAGTGGACTGGTGTGGGTCACATCCTGGGTGTTAGTGGACTGGTGTGGGTCACATCCTGGGGCTCTGGTGGCCTGGTGGTTAACGCTCTGGCTTCACACAGCGAGGGCCTGGGTTCGATTCCCAGCCAGAGTAGAAACGTTGGACGTGTTTCTTTCCACCTGTTGTCTATGTTCCCCATCAGTAAAATGGGTACCTGGGTGTTAGTCGACTGGTGTGGGTCGCATCCTGGGACACTGACCTAAGGAGGCCCGGTCACAGACCGGGCCGCGGGGGCGTTGACCCCCGGAACTCTCTCCAGATAAACTCCAGAAACTCCAGATATCCGCGGGGAATACATTCCAAGACTTATTGTGGCTCGTACGTTATATTACGTGCAGCCAGCAGTAACAGCCTGGTTGATCAGGCTCTGATTCACCATGAGGCCTGGTCACAGACTGGGCCGCGGGGTTGTTGACCCCCGGAACTCTCTCCAGGTAAACTCCAGGATATCCAAAACTGCAGATAGTAGCGAATGCTATACATACCGGTTTTTATTTACAGTGGAACCTCAAATATCGAACTTTCTTTGGTCCAGAAGGCTGTTCGAGTGCCTTTACCGAATGAATTTATTCCCATCAGGAATAATGTAAATTAGGTTAGTCCATTTCAGACCCTCAAAAATACACTTATAAAAGCACTTACAAAAATACACTTACATAATAATTGGTTGTGTTGGGAGCAGTTAGATTTTTGAGGTTCCACTGTACTTACCTATGGTAAATTTTAATTGATAAATTACTCGCAACAAGCCGAGAATTTTTTTTTCACTGATGAGAAACTCTTCATGGTTTCTCTTAGGCTTTGAAGAACTGCCATCATTGCTATTTTCATTCTTTGGGGTCATTGTTAAGCGAAATTATTTTTGGGCTACAGTAAATAGTGGATAACTGAAACAGCAGAAACTGAATCCATTGATACGGGGGTTCTGCTGTGTTTTTGTTACGTCATGCGATGTTGAAATATTTTTGAAATGATAGTTGATTTGGTTGCTTGTGTTTATTTGCAAATTCTTTAATTTACGATTGACACCATCTTAATTACCATTTATATACATTATCCATACTTAGCGATTTTATCATAAAAGCCGTGGCTAGTGTAATGAGTGTGAATATTTTTATTGGGCATTATTAAATTAGTGTAACAACATAAGGATAAGTAGGTAGTGTTATGTAGGTTACTGGCTCAAAGAACTGACAGATTGATGAATTAGACACTTGTTCAACACGTAAGTGTTGTGAACTGAACCCATCGACTCCAGGCTGAGGGACTGATTACCTGAAACATGGTAACATATTGCAGTAATTGCAAACAGGTGATAAATAATACACAATCACCAGGAAGCCACTGGTTGGCAAAACACTTCCACAATAAGGATACCCAAGTGTTACACAAGTGTCTAATTCATCACTGTTAAATGTAAGAACGTGAGAATGAGCTGGTGATGGTATGAGATGGATACGGTGAAAATTGGTAGGTTGTATGATGCATCACGGTAACTCCCTCCCCCACCGTTTCATCCGTAGATCTGTTATTGATGCCAGTGTCGCTCATGGAAAATAAAAATAAGAATAAATATTTTATTTCTTTGCAAGGGTACAATGTGTATTTACAATTTTGATCAGCTAAGTACGAAGAAAGCCACTGTCATGCCAGGGCATTTTGGGCGGTTTATGTATTAAGCACGGCTCCTTCAAATGGAAATAAGCCACTCTGTCTGACTTTTTTGGGTTATCCTAGGTTCTCTACACATATGCTGCTATGTATGATAATTCTATGTAACTGTATTTGTGTATACCTGAATAAACTTACTTATTTACTTGCAAGCGGCAAATTTTGGTCTAGACCTGAGAGAATGGGTCTGTGTGGTGAATACGCACGGTATACAAAGAAATCCTGCCCCATGTAGTGCATGATGGGGAAATGCAAATCTCTGACTCTGTTTTATTCATATTGCAACTTCGAGGTTTTCTAGGGAGGTTTTTATTGTTTCATTGGCTGCTTCTGGGTATAGAATGGAAGACACACTAGTGAAAACAGAGATGATTTGGGTCAGTTTCAGGACTGGAAGTACAGTGGACCCCCGCTTAACGATCTCCTCCCAATGCGACCAATTATGTAAGTGTACGTATTTATGTAAGTGCGATTGTACGTGTATGTTTGGGGGTCTGAAATGGACTAATCTACTTCACAATATTCCTTATGGGAACAAATTCGGTCAGTACTGGCACTTGAACATACTTCTGGAATGAAAAAATATCGTTAACCGGGGGTCCACTGTAGTTTGAAAAGGGCTCAGAGTAGCAGAAATACTTGTTTTTTAGCAATTTTCCTGAGGAAGGGTACACTCCGTCCTCCCAGTGTTATATAGGCTTTTACTAGGTATATTTCAGGCCTTCAGCCCTCTGAGGGACTTAGCCCCTCTGTGGAACTTAGCCCCTCTGTGGAACTTAGCCCCTCTGGGGGACTTAGCCCTCTCACAAAGGGCTAGTGGACTTTTTCTTCCTCCCACAACAACTTTATTAAAACCAAATGTGTACCAGGTATCTCTTTTGTTAGCCAATGATTTTGGGGGATCAATATTGGATGTATTGCTTTAGGTCTTTGTCTAGTCTCAGAAAAGATTATGAATCCGCTTCAATTATTTGGATGACCTAAACCATGACCAGTCATTCTTAGTTATATTTTATTATCCAAGAAACGTAGTAAAACTTCAGTTTTTTGGCTTGTAGTGATGGCTTCAAATTGAAGGGCAAGTGTTATATAGGAGAAACCTGGGGTCATGGTTAATGAACAGACCATAGGTTGCTTTAGTGGCCGGAATGCCTGCAGTGTTTGTTTGAGACTTTTTAACTGGAATTTGTTGAGTTTTATCTAATAGTAGAATTGTTTTGATGTTTGAATGGATGTTTTCTTGTGCTCTGTCATTAAAAAGGAATGCATAGTAGTGAAATAGCTAGGAATGTGGTTAAGTTGATTAATGGAATTGGCTTGAAATAGGACTCAATATGGGTGAAATCTTCAATGTGTAAATTGTGCCCAGACTGCCATCTATGCACCTGTGTTATTCTGCGAGTTTTGTGTCAAATTTCTCATTTTTGACATCGTTACTTTTGGAAAAAAGATCTCCCTCTTAAAATTTTTTAAATCACAACTCTTGGCACTTAATTTCAGGGGTCATGATAGTGACAGGGTTGATATAGGTCCCATATAACTGCATTTGTATCATGTGATGCAGGAGCACTGCAGTAGGCTAACCGGCTTATGTTAGGCAGGTCCGACCTTGGCATTTCAGTGTTAGGTAGTACCCCATTACCCAGTCATCGTGCCTTTGCATTAGGTCATGAGCTTTCTTTATCTAGTTCTCTGTTGTGACTGTTGATGCAGTTTACCACATATGTATATGATACTAAATGCTTTTCTATCACATGGAAGCATAACTGAGATCTCAATTTCTAGTTGTGGAAACAAGGCGGCCAGCTGAAGACGAGTCTAATTTTATATTAAATTCTTTAACCCCCAGTGTGCTCATGTGGTGCACCCTCCACCACTTTCACAGCACGGTAGATCACCGAACATTTTGAACAAAGGAGAATGACATTTGGGTGTACATGCTGCAAACCCCCAATATATGTAGAGCATTTCAGGCACACTTACGACTAACTTAAGATTAATAAGGCGGCAACAATATGAGTAATTTTGTATATACAGTCGCTTAGGGGAGTGTAAGTGTAAATTTAGGAGTTTACAACGAATATAAAAGGATCAAATATTCTATTAGTCAGTTGAAAGAGGTTGAGCCTCTCTCTCTCCTTCCCATCTTTCTCTCTCTCTCTCCTTCCCATCTTTCTCTCTCTCTCTCCTTCCCATCTTTCTCTCTCTCTCTCCTTCCCATCTTTCTCTCTCTCTCTCCTTCCCATCTTTCTCTCTCTCTCTCCTTCCCATCTTTCTCTCTCTCTCTCCTTCCCATCTTTCTCTCTCTCCTTCCCATCTTTCTCTCTCTCTCTCTCCTTCCCATCTTTCTCTCTCTCTCTCCTTCCCATCTTTCTCTCTCTCTCTCCTTCCCATCTTTCTCTCTCTCCTTCCCATCTTTCTCTCTCTCTCTCCTTCCCATCTTTCTCTCTCTCTCCCTCCCATCTCTCTCTCTCTCTCCCTCCCATCTCTCTCTCTCTCTCCCTCCCATCTCTCTCTCTCTCTCTCTTTCCCATCTCTCTCTCTCTTTCCCATCTCTCTTTCTCTTTCCCATCTCTCTTTCCCATCTCTCTCTCTCCTTCTCATCTTTCTCCCTCCCTCCCTTTCATCTCTGCCTCTCCCTCCATCTCTATGCCCCACTGTGCACTGCTGTATAATCCTTTTAAGTTTAGCACCCTCCATGAATATAGTAGTAATAATTTCCTTGACATTTATTTTCACTCTGTACTATGGTTCTTGTTCCTTACATCTTTACCTTTTTTTAGTTCATTCTCAGTTGAGCTGTTATTGAACATTACTGCAGTAGTGGCTTGTCATTGTAAAAACATCAAGTGAAGTTCTAACATGAGACTACAAAAAATACTACGGCATGAGTGAATTAGTGTAGTACCATTATTTTTTCATACGAAGCAGTGAAGCCGCGTTGGTCGGAGTTGTGGAGGCCAGATTCTCCAAGCCACTCGGCAGCCCAGCACTGATTGGCCCACATGGGTTTAGCATTTTGTGAATACAGTATACTAAATATTAACAACAGAAATAATAAAAAATGATGATAATTAGATTATTTTAAATCATTGCATATACAAAATATAAAATACTGTACTAATCAGAAAGCTCGTAGGACACAGGATTTTTGGGCAAAACTTGGGCTAGTATTAAAACTACATAGCTTTTTGTCTATTGCAAGGTATTAACCAGACATTATTGATGATAATAATTGTAATAATAATCACCAGAGGAGGAGCAAGATATTGTGGTCAGATGGTAATTGATTGTAAGGTCATTTATACTCCTGGGAAGACAGCTTTGAATGAATAATGGTGGCTGTGCTTTCTTCTTCTTGGTGGGAGACAGCTGTTAAAAAAAACAGTAATGCCTGTAGCATCAGCACACCTCTGGCAAGGCAGTGATGGAGTGATAATGACAGTGTTACTTCTCTTTTGGGTCACCCTGCCTCAGTGGGAAATGGCCGATGTGTTGAAAGAAATAACCGTAATAATGATTGGCAATTTGGTATTTTCTGGGGGGGGGGGGATAAGGAACGTTGGTAGGTTCAGTAGACAAAGTTCTCGCCTCACACTGAGTGTCCGGGGTTCAATTCCTGGCCGAGTAGAAACATAGGGCATGTTTTCTTACACTGTTATCCCTGTTCACCTAGCAGTAAGTATTTGGGTGTTAGTCAACTGGTTTGGATCACATTGTGGGGGACGAGATTAAAGGACCCCCAATGGAAATAAGTTAGTCCTCGGTAACATACTGACTTTCTTGAGTTATCCTTTGTGGCTAATCCTCCAGGTTAAAAATCCAAACAAATTTTATCATAACCTTGTAAATATTGTATGTTGGTAGATCCAAGAACTAACATTGTCGCCACCTTCCCTGTTTTCTTGTTGATTTCTAAGCATAATCTCTAATGCCCAGATACGCAAATATCCCACACATAGGAGAGAAGAGCTTATGACAACGTTCCATTTACAAAGTGTGACTTTGTAAATGGTATAAGCCGGACCGATATGTTGTCAAAAGTTTCTCTCTCCTATGTGTGGGTTATTTGTGTGTTGTTCCAGTCATAGTATTGTGCCTTTTTGTTCTTTATAGTCTCTAATGCTCATCCATCTATTGCCATTTGTCATTTACAGCTGTTGTGAACTGGGTAATTTTGATGATACAGTAAGCTATTTATGAGGCTGCAGTACTCATAGCATGATTATTTTTTTTTTAATGCAGTTGAAAGTGCATCCATAATTGAATGTCATATACCATTAAGGCTTTATCATGTGCTGTTCAATGAGCCACATTTGCAAAAACATGCAGTGTGTTGAGGAGCTTTGTAAATGAGCTGACCAGCTGTTAGTACAGGAGGTCCCCACTTATACAGCATGGGTTCCAGGCTACTGCTGTACAGGAGGTCCCTGCTTATACAGCATGGGTTCCAGACTACTGCTGTACAGGAGGTCCCTGCTTATACAGCATGGGTTCCAGACTACTGCTGTACAGGAGGTCCCCACTTATACAGCATGGGTTCCAGGCTACTGCTGTACAGGAGGTCCCTGCTTATACAGCATGGGTTCCAGACTACTGCTGTACAGGAGGTCCCTGCTTATACAGCATGGGTTCCAGGCTTCTGCTGTACAGGAGGTCCCCACTTATACAGCATGGGTTCCAGGCTACTGCTGTACAGGAGGTCCCTGCTTATACAGCATGGATTCCAGGCTACTGCTGTACAGGAGGTCCCTGTTTATACAGCATGGGTTCCAGGCTACTGCTGTACAGGAGGTCCCTGCTTATACAGCATGGGTTCCAGGCTACTGCTGTACAGGAGGTCCCTGCTTATACAGCATGGGTTCCAGGCTACTGCTGTACAGGAGGTCCCCACTTATACAGCATGGGTTCCAGGCTACTGCTGTACAGGAGGTCCCTGCTTATACAGCATGGGTTCCAGGCTACTGCTGTACAGGAGGTCCCTGCTTATACAGCATGGGTTCCAGACTACTGCTGTACAGGAGGTCCCTGCTTATACAGCATGGGTTCCAGACTACTGCTGTACAGGAGGTCCCCACTTATACAGCATGGGTTCCAGGCTACTGCTGTACAGGAGGTCCCTGCTTATACAGCATGGGTTCCAGACTACTGCTGTACAGGAGGTCCCTGCTTATACAGCATGGGTTCCAGGCTTCTGCTGTACAGGAGGTCCCCACTTATACAGCATGGGTTCCAGGCTACTGCTGTACAGGAGGTCCCTGCTTATACAGCATGGATTCCAGGCTACTGCTGTACAGGAGGTCCCTGCTTATACAGCATGGGTTCCAGGCTACTGCTGTACAGGAGGTCCCTGCTTATACAGCATGGGTTCCAGACTACTGCTGTACAGGAGGTCCCTGCTTATACAGCATGGGTTCCAGGCTACTGCTGTACAGGAGGTCCCCACTTATACAGCATGGGTTCCAGGCTACTGCTGTACAGGAGGTCCCTGCTTATACAGCATGGGTTCCAGGCTACTGCTGTACAGGAGGTCCCTGCTTATACAGCATGGGTTCCAGGCTTCTGCTGTACAGGAGGTCCCCACTTATACAGCATGGGTTCCAGGCTACTGCTGTACAGGAGGTCCCTGCTTATACAGCATGGGTTCCAGACTACTGCTGTACAGGAGGTCCCTGCTTATACAGCATGGGTTCCAGGCTTCTGCTGTACAGGAGGTCCCCACTTATACAGCATGGGTTCCAGGCTACTGCTGTACAGGAGGTCCCTGCTTATACAGCATGGATTCCAGGCTACTGCTGTACAGGAGGTCCCTACTTATACAGCATGGGTTCCAGGCTACTGGTGTACAGGAGGTCCCTGCTTATACAGCATGGATTCCAGGCTTCTGCTGTACAGGAGGTCCCCACTTATACAGCATGGGTTCCAGGCTACTGCTGTACAGGAGGTCCCTGCTTATACAGCATGGGTTCCAGGCTACTGCTGTACAGGAGGTCCCTGCTTATACAGCATGGGTTCCAGGCTACTGCTGTACAGGAGGGCCCCACTTATACAGCAGGTTAAGTTCTAGGCTACTGCTGTAAAGTGAAACAGTTTTTTTTTCTACTTTCAAATGCATATAAAAGCCTGATAACAGGTTTACACTACCATATATTAAGTGAGCAATAGAGCTAGGCCTAAAAAGAACCTATGCAGTATGTACATTGCTTACCTTAAAGTATTTTCATCCTTAATTTACAGTGAGTAGTGAATGTATATACATATACAGTGGACCCCCGGTTAACGATATTTCTTCACTCCAGAAGTACAGTGGACCCCCGCATAACGATTACCTCTGAATGCGACCAATTATGTAAGTGTATTTATGTAAGTGCGTTTGTACGTGTATGTTTGGGGGTTTGAAATGGACTAATCTACTTCACAATATTCCTTATGGGAATAAATTCGGTCAGTACTGGCACCTGAACATACTTCTGGAGTGAAAAAATATCGTTAACCGGGGGTCCACTGTATGTTCAGGTGCCAGTACTGACCGAATTTGTTCCCATAAGGAATATTGTGAAGTAGATTAGTCCATTTCAGACCCCCAAACATACACGTACAAACGCACTTACATAAATACACTTACATAATTGGTCACATTCGGAGGTAATCGTTATGCGGGGGTCCACTGTATTGTAGGAAATCTGAATAATTGAAAAATAAGTATAATTGAAAATCAGTGCATTAGTGAAGCACTGTAAAGTGGGACCTTCCAGTACTGCATTAGTGAAGCGCTATAAAGCAGGACGTTCCGGTACTGCATTAGTGAAGCGGGGCCTTCTGGTGCTGCATTAGTGAGGCGGGGCCTTCTGGTACTGCATTAGTGAAGTGGGGCCTTCTGGTACTGCATTAGTGAAGTGGGGCCTTCTGGTACTGCATTAGTGAAGCGGAGCCTTTCGGTACTGCATTAGTGAAGCGGGACCTTACGGTACTGTGTTAGTGAAGCGCTGTAAAGTGGGGCCTTCTGGTACTACATTTAGGAGGCAGGTCTACAGGGGCATGGAAAGGTCTTCGTGTCACTTTTATACTCCCATATATCTATCATTCTTTGCATAAACATCTTGATGCATTGTTCTTTTACTCTCTTCTTTTGGGAGTCAGGAAAATAGCTAGTTGTGTGTTAGATAATTCAAAAAGTTACTTCCGTAGACAGGATATATTCTGCCATAATTTATCAGTAAAGAGGTGGATAGTGGAGAGATATACTAAGTGCCTTGTGAGTATAATTTTCAGTTAGTGCTGCATGTTTAGTTTTTTCTAAGTTCTGAATAGGCAAAAACTGTCAAATTTTTGACCGATGCTGTGTACTTATGACTGTAATCTCTGAGCTTTAGAATGGTAAGAATTGTTGTACAGTACAATACAGTGGACCCCCGGTTAACGATATTTTTTCACTCCAGAAGTATGTTCAGGTGCCAGTACTGACCGAATTTGTTCCCATAAGAAATATTGTGAAGTAGATTAGTCCATTTCAGACCCCCAAACATACACGTACAAACGCACTTACATAAATACACTTACATAATTGGTCGCATTCGGAGGTAATCGTTATGCGGGGGTCCACTGTATATGTATTTACAATGTGATCTAAACTCGAGAGCATTATTGTGCCATAGGAATAAGGCTAAGAATACATTTTAAGGCTTATTTTTCAATTTGGCAGTCCTTGTATTCAAAAGAGGGCAGCAGTGGACGAATTAAAATCAGGGTAGAGTGTATAATACTGCTTAAAGAGTGTGAGAAAGTTTCTTAGTGTAAGGAGAGTATTGTACCCATCAAGGTGGATTTAAGGAAGCTTAGGAACTGATGGAAAACTATTGTTGTTTATGAAGGCAGTAAGTGGGAACTGCTGAGGAGCAATACTGTCCTGCCAGCAGTGTTGCCATTGAGAGCCCAGGAAGGCTAATACATGGGAGTAGACAAGCGCGTGTAGCCAAGATATCAACATGCTTCGCTCGTTGGCCCACGTTTGACGTTCCCAAGTCGAGTTTCGCTTGGGAATGGGAAAGAGAAGACTTCACAAGGGCTTCAAAAATCTCTGTGTAGGTAACAATACTTGCGACCTTGTTTTCGATAACCTTTCAAGTAATCCTATAGATTTTCTTACATGTTTTGCTTCTTAATACTACTGCACTCAAAACTGGATAATTACCATTTTTTTTGCTTATTACTAACCAGGTTGAGTGGGTTAATATTAATTTTCGAAGGTGTTTTAAGCATTAATTAGCTAATGTTAATGTACAGAGTAGAATATTGCAGCTGTTGGTAAGGGATGAGGCTTATGTAATGAAAAGGTTGTATAGCGTGTGTGTGTGTGTGTGTGTGTGTGTGTGTGTGTGTGTGTGTGTGTGTGTGTGTGTTGTGTGTCTTGTGTGCGTGTGTCTTGTGTGTGTAATTAATTGTGTGGTTGGGGAGTAAAGTTATGCTGGAGGTGTTTTTGTAGTGTTTTACCAGGTAGCACAGAATTATGCTTGTGGTGTTCTTGTGAGTATAGAACTATGTGGTGTTCTTATGAGTAAAGAGCTATGCTTGTGGTGTTCTTGTGAGTATAGAACTATGTGGTCTTATGAGTAAAGAGCTATGCTTGTGGTGTTCTTGTGAGTAAAGAGCTATGCTTGTGGTGTTCTTGTGAGTAAAGAACTATGCTTGTGGAGTTCCTGTGAGTAAAGAACTATGCTTGTGGTGTTCTTGTGAGTAAAGAACTATGCTTGTGGTGTTCCTGTGAGTAAAGAACTATGCTTGTGGTGTTCTTGTGAGTAAAGAACTATGCTTGTGGTGTTCTTGTGAGTAAAGAACTATGCTTGTGGAGTTCTTGTGATTAAAGAGCTATGCTTGTGGTGTTCCTGTGAGTAAAGAACTATGCTTGTGGTGTTCTTGTGAGTAAAGAACTATGATTGTGGTGTTCTTGTGAGTAAAGAACTATGCTTGTGGTGTTCTTGTGAGTAAAGAACTATGCTTGTGGTGTTCTTATGAGTAAAGAGCTATGCTTGTGGTGTTCTTATGAGTAAAGAGCTATGCTTGTGGTGTTCTTATGAGTAAAGAACTATGCTTGTGGTGTTCTTGTGAGTAAAGAACTATGCTTGTGGTGTTCTTATGAGTAAAGAACTATGCTTGTGGTGTTCTTATGAGTAAAGAACTATGCTTGTGGTGTTCTTGTGAGTAAAGAGCTATGCTTGTGGTGTTCTTGTGAGTAAAGAACTATGCTTGTGGAGTTCTTGTGAGTAAAGAGCTATGCTTGTGGTGTTCTTATGAGTAAAGAACTATGCTTGTGGTGTTCTTATGAGTAAAGAGCTATGCTTGTGGTGTTCTTATGAGTAAAGAACTATGCTTGTGGTGTTCTTATGAGTAAAGAGCTATGCTTGTGGTGTTCTTATGAGTAAAGAGCTATGCTTGTGGTGTTCTTATGAGTAAAGAACTATGCTTGTGGTGTTCTTATGAGTAAAGAGCTATGCTTGTGGTGTTCTTATGAGTAAAGAGCTATGCTTGTGGTGTTCTTATGAGTAAAGAACTATGCTTGTGGTGTTCTTGTGAGTAAAGAACTATGCTTGTGGTGTTCTTATGAGTAAAGAACTATGCTTGTGGTGTTCTTATGAGTAAAGAACTATGCTTGTGGTGTTCTTGTGAGTAAAGAACTATGCTTGTGGTGTTCTTATGAGTAAAGAACTATGCTTGTGGTGTTCTTGTGAGTAAAGAACTATGCTTGTGGTGTTCTTGTGAGTAAAGAACTATGCTTGTGGTGTTCTTGTGAGTAATGAACTATGCTTGTGGTGTTCTTGTGAGTAAAGAACTATGCTTGTGGTGTTCCTGTGAGTAAATAACTAAGCTAGTGGTGTTCTTATGAGTAAAGAACTATGCTTGTGGTGTTCTTGTGAGTAAAGAACTATGCTTGTGGTGTTCTTATGAGTAAAGAACTATGCTTGTGGTGTTCTTGTGAGTAAAGAACTATGCTTGTGGAGTTCTTGTGAGTAAAGAACTATGCTTGTGGTGTTCTTGTGAGTAAAGAGCTCTGCTTGTGGTGTTCTTGTGAGTAAAGAACTATGCTTGTGGTGTTCTTGTGAGTAAAGAACTATGCTTGTGGTGTTCTTGTGAGTAAAGAACTATGCTTGTGGTGTTCTTGTGAGTAAAGAACTATGCTTGTGGTGTTCTTGTGAGTAAAGAACTATGCTTGTGGTGTTCTTGTGAGTAAAAAACTATGCTTGTGGTGTTCTTATGAGTAAAGAACTATGCTTGTGGTGTTCTTGTGAGTAAAGAACTATGCTTGTGGTGTTCTTATGAGTAAAGAGCTATGCTTGTGGTGTTCTTGTGAGTATAGAACTATGTGGTGTTCTTGTGAGTAAAGAACTATGCTTGTGGTGTTCTTGTGAGTAAAGAACTATGCTTGTATACTCTAGTTTATTACATAGAATACAAAATTGCTTGTGGTTGTGGCATATAATTACCTCGTCTTGACCCAGGGCCGGTCTCCAGGAGCACGGAAAGTCTCAGAACTCATCAAAGTAGTGTATCCGTCATTCCTCTCTTAAGAAGAATCACAGTTCTCACGTTCTTGTATTGTTCATTACTTTGTCTTATCTACTTGCCTGAAATTGTATGTTCTGTTTTCTGCATTGCTTGCTTCAAAAATTCTAATGCGTTATAAAAAAAAAACTCGCGTAAGATTATTGTCTTTCTCTATTTCAACATGTGTTCCAGTTACGACATTACTCATGCCTTTGGTGTCTCTGTTCCATCTGTATTTCTTTGATCTGGAACCCATTTTTTTTCTCTTTTTAACTACTATAATAATAATCTTTTATTTGTACAAGTACAAAGTATACAGGCCTAGCTGACATCAATGGCATATGTACACCATTTTGGGTAAATTACGTAAATTTTGTCCCCTTGGATGCGACCCACACCAGTTGATTAACACCCAGGTACTTATTTTCCTGCTAGGTGAATATGGACAGAAGGTGTCTTAAGGAACTGCATCCTAATGTTTCCACCCATACCAGGGATCAAGCCCTGGACCTCAGTGTGTGAGCCAAGTGCGCTAGCAACCCAGCTATGGGTATAAAATAATGACAGGTTAATAAATAAGAAACACGTGAAAGAGTTGGGTATCGCTGTTGTTGAAACATTTCGCACATACAATAGGCTTTTTCAGTCCAATACAGAGAATGGATTGCAGGCAGCAGAAGTAACTGAGGAAGACTTTGATGAGTTCTGAGTGTGTTTCTACTCTTGGAGCCTGGCCATAGGCCAGCCTACTGCATAGGCAAAATATTTCAGGAATTAAGGTATTCATTTACCATATTTTACGGCGAACAAGGCGCTCCGGTGTTGAGGATGTCCCCCCAATTCTTTTTGGTTAAATTTTTTGGAAAAAGGAAAGGTAACTGGAATTTTGGCCTCCAAGACACTGCGTAAATTTTCAAGACTTATTTTGGGGGAAAAAATAGCATGTTCGATGCCATAAAATATGGTACATTTTCTTTGCATGTGTTGTAAGGGAGGCAGACGAAGTTAGCAGTATACTGTTGCATAGTATACAGTGTGTGGCAATAATCTACCCATTTACCATTCTTCCAAGAATGTTCTTTCTATCTTCTGGTTTGTTACAAGTCTTATTTTCACTGTTACCCGGGAATAACTCTGATAGCCCAGTAACAAATAATAGCCAGGACAAGCACTTGTATGTTGCTGCAAATGCTTACTGTAGAAATATGGCAATATAATTGCTGGCTATTGCAAATACTTTTCAGCTTGGAATATATTTTTTTTTTTGTTAGGTAGGACACAAGTGCAACTAATGCAACATTTTATTGTGGCAATGTTTCGTTCTCCAGGAGCTTCGTCAATTCATTCCAGCTTGACAAAGCTCCTGGGGAGCGAAACATTGCCACAATAAAATGTTGCGTTAGGTGTATTTGTGTCCTTTTACCTAATGTGTTGCCTATAATTCTACCAATATTATTGCAATATTTTTCTTAACTGTGATTTTCCTGAGACTTGTTTTGGGGGTTTTTCTGCTTCAACCCAACCATAGGAGAGCTAGATATTTTGGTCTCTTATCTCCTACTTGTCGTACCTTTTTTTTTGTCGTTACACAGTTCATATTAGAGCTCATTCCACTCTTCTATAACTCTGTTTGTATACAAGTCTGTCTTTTCTGCATACCTGTTTCTGGGTGTGCTTCCTTACACCTGCTGTCCCTGTTTACCTAGTAATCAAGCAAGTAGATACCTGGGTGTTAGTCAGCTGGATTGGGTTGCATCCTGGGGGACAAGATTGAAGGACCCCAATGGAAATATGAGTTCTCGATGATGCACTGACTTATATGGGCCATCCTAGACGGTTAAAAATCCGAACACAATTGTGGCTGCTTAGTCCTCACTTGTCCTCGCTTATCCTTGTTTGTCCTCACTTGTCCTCCTTATTGTTGGTTCCCAGAGTTTTTAATTTCTTTATGTAGTATATATACAGTAGTTTTAATTCTTGTATGCACAGTATGGCATGTCTTTTTAACTGTTTTTGGGTGTGTGTGTTATATTTCTTAAATGTGGACACCACAGTACAGCTGCATATGTCAATTTAGGTTTTTCACATAACAGTATTTTAAATCAATCCTAACTATTTTCCCATCTACATACAGTGAACCCTCGATTGAACGGATTAGTAGGGGTGGAAGGGGTTGTCCATTAAAGTTGATTGCCCATTAAACTGTGCATTGTAGTTTTTTCCAATAAACCGGCCATATCCCACCGAGGCAGTGTGACCTAAAAAGAAAAACAAAAATTTTTCTTTTTAATTTAGTAATACATGTATATACAGGAGAAGGGGTTACTAGCCCCTTGCTCCCGGCATTTTAGTCGCCTCTTATGACACGCATGACACGGAGGAAGAATTCTGTTCCACTTCCTCATGGAGACATTGTACTGGACAAAGAAGTAAATACAGTGGTACCTCGGGTTATGAACACCTCAAAACTTGAACAATTATGTAAGTGTATTTATGTAAGTGCTTTTGTAAGTGTATTTTTGGGAGTCTGAAACAGATTAGTCTAATTTACATTATTTCTCATGGGAACAAATTCGTTCGGTATTAGCACTCAAACAGCCTTCTGGAACGAAAAAAGTTCGTATCCCAAGGTACCACTGTAATTTGATTTTGACTTGAATCTGAGGCTAAATTTACTCAGGACTGAAACAATAGTTTAAGATACTGATTAAACAACCTTATCCATTAAATCTATAATCGTTCATAAAATTAACAAAAATAACTGATTTAATGGACTTTTTTAAATCTGAAATGATTTTACCCAGAGGACCATAAGAAGAATGAAAAATTCTGGATTTAACTAATTTCATTATTTCCTAATGTTGTCCGGCTATGGATTTTGTCCATTAGTGCATTCAAACGTTATTTAGTTTGCCGGCACTGAGGCTGTTGATATTGTAGTGCATTAGTGTGATCTTCTGGTGATACAGGTACAGATCTAGTATGAAACTAATTATAAAGGATTATTTGGTAGAGCTGAAAGTGGGTGGTTAATGATAAACGTCCTCGGAGGCTTCTTTGTTTACTGAAAAGTCGTGGTGAGTACACAGGCTTGTGTGTTGTGCCCATGGCCTGGGAGGGCCATCCCACGAGAGAGAGCTAGTAGGCCTTCTGTCTTGCTGTCAGGCCGCTGTGAGAGTGAGAGAGTGTGGGACCAGCCTCCCACAGACTTGGACAGGCCCAGAGGGCAGCACCTGAGTGGTGCAAAATATGAACTAAGCTGGCAGACAGCAAGGCTGTTTGTGCAGACAGTACAGGCTGTCTACATAATGAACCTTAAGCTTCAGGGCCCCTAATCCCCAAGGGGGCCCCAGAAGTGACTTTAATCCACATTGCTTAAAATTTTGGGTCTACTGTATAAGAAGTTTTTTATTTTTAATATTAATTATGTATAATTCAATACAAAATAATAGTTAAAAATTAAAAGGCTATTATAGTATCGTGTACGCTGAGTGTAAACGAAAAAACATTGAAATTAAGGATGTTTCTAAACATATTTAGTATAAAATAAAACACTATTAACATTTATGATAAAAATTAAATTTTTGTGGCAATCTGTTGTGGAACAACCCCACTGAAGAAGATAATAGTAGTTACCCAGACCTTGTTGCTAGTTGTGAAGGGCCCCCCCACAACAGTTCATGCTTCAGGGCGCTAAATATGTAGGTCCGCCACTGGATACGTAATTAGTTTTTTCACTCGGTGTGTTTGTTTAGCGAGCTGTCAAGGAAGGATTGTTACTGTATTGTATTTGTGGTGTGTTAAACCCATAAGGATCATACACGCCTGATGAACGAGAGGTCAGGTTTGATCCCTAGTAAGGAGGGAGCAGAGAAGAGTCAAGTGGTGGTGGTCTAACCACCTCTTTGCTGAATGACGAATGGAAAACTCATGCAGTCATCGTAGAAACTGAAAAAAAAAAAAACATCAAAACATAGGGGTTGTAAGCCTACAGGCTTCACACTGATGAAATTAGATGTGGGACTTGTATCTTGCTAAAATGGTGCGTCTTACTTTCTTCAGTGTGGTGGGCATGACCAGCAGGCATGACAGTGTAACCCGTAAACGGTCCAAACGTATATATACGTTTTTTCAACATTTGAAAGTATGTAAAAAAAAGATCTTTTTGTTTTTTTACATTTGAAAATGTGTAAAAAAATTTTGATCTATTTTTTTTTGTTATATTTGAAAATATGTAAAAAACGTAGATCTACTTTTGCAGCACTACACATGTGAACGTAGATCTGCTTGGACCGTTTACGGGTTAACAGCAAAGAAGAGACGTAATAATAATTATAATAGTTTATTTCAGCATGATACAATGTACAAACAAAGGTGAATAACATCTGGGTGTACATGTAGAAAGCCCACAATTATGCAGAGCATTTTGGCCAAACTTAAGACTAACTTAAGATTAATTAAGCAATAACAGTGAGTAATTTTGTACATACAGTCACTTGGGTCACAATTCTGTGGCCGGAACAATTCAAAAATAGTCGACATATAGGAGAGGAGATTTGTGATGACATTTCAATCCTTCCTGGATCATCATCAAGTCACAATGTTGTGAGTTGACAAAGGTCCAGGACTGACCATAATGTCGTCCTAAGTTTCCTGAATGTGAGTAATGTGTATATGTATTTTACAGCATCAGTGCACGATGTACAGAAGTACATTCTTGAATAACAAAAAAAGGCACAATACCGTGACTGGAGCGATACATAAATAACCCGCACATAAAAGAGAGAAGCTTACGACGACATTTTGGTCCGACTTGGACCATGACTTTGTGACTTGTGACTTTGTAAATGGTCCAAGTCGGACCGAAACGTCGTCGTAAGCTTCTCTCTTTTATGTGCGGGTTATTTGTGTACATTCTTGAACATTGGAACACAGACAAAAGGCACTTATGTACAGATCAGGACATCTTGTCAGTGTGACCATGGCAATTTTTAATTTTGAAACACTTGATCTATTTTAGTATTGCTTGCTGTTATTAGATGTTCCTTATGATAAGCTCTAAATTTTTTGCCAGATTGAGGTCATCTTTATTTATATTTTTTTGTAAATGTCTTCGGTTAATTAAGCTAAAGTGGGAAATACGAACTTTGGACACGCATGCCTATACAGCACTGTAATGAAATTATGGCAGGCTTAGAAACTGAAGTGAATTGGCGAGTGAATTGGTTACTACATTGATAATGATGATACTAATAATACATTGATAATGATGATACTAATAATACATTGTAGTAATTTACTTTTCGTGAAGACCTGTGGGATACAAAAGTTTCTTACATGGAAAAGCTCGTATATCTGCGAGACATTGCGAGCAGACTTAAGCTCAGAGTAAACACTAGTAGAACATAGCAGTGTAGAGTAGTAGGCATATGTATGTTCTTCTGGCAAGACAGTGTTTAAGCGACTGAAAGTGTTTTCTTCTTCATTGGGTCGCTCTACTCTGGTGGGAGGCGTCTGGAGTGTTTTAAAGAAAGTTAAGAAATGCTTTACATCATACCAAACTTTGTGTTTACGGTTTACTTTTAATATCCTGAACTATGAAGTAAAACCAGTACAACATTATTTCTTTTCTGCAATATACGAAATGTATATGTAATAAAATATTGTTAAACACAAAATTTGCTAGTATCCTGTGCATTTCAGGCAGATATTGGTTTCAATTTTTCTTTACAAATTACCAGTTGTGACTTCATAGTCAACGAAATATCCTTTGCTTATGGTTTGCTTGTGGTTTGCTTATGGTTTGGCCATTGCAACACTGCCTTCTTAGTCTTCGTTTGATAACCACAAAAATCTATAAATTTTTATCTGAAGATTGTTTCTCTAGCTCGCATTGACAGATGTATCCCCAGGCCTTCTCTGTCATAGTTGAATGTCCAGGCATGCGTCATGAATGTTAAATTCTGTTTTCTATGAAAATTTGTCAATAACACACACAATATGGGTTATGGCATTTTATTGTGAAGAGATTTTTGTCCGCTAAGGCCCGTATCAGCTTGTCACTGAACAATGTTTTCACAAACTACCATACTCCGCATTGTCTCTTATTTACATGGTCGTCATACTCTACCATTGTTAGGTAAGAGGACACAAGTGCAACTCGCATGACATTTTATTGTGACAACGTTTTGCTCTCCAGGAGCTTTGTCAAGCTGTTATGGCTTGGCAAAGTTCCTGGACCCTAATGGAAAATAAGGCACTCTGTCTGGCTTTTTTGAGTTATCCTAGATAATGTGCACATATGCTGCTATGTATGATAATTTATGTAACTGTATTTATATTTGCCTGTATCTGAATAAACTTGCTCGCTGATAGTTCGTTGGCATGAATGACATTGTGAGATGCAGCACTTGATCCTTTTCTTTGGAAAAAAGTTAACAAGATTTAAAAATCTGTAGTGTAGGCCAGAATTAAATATAAAATTGTTATGAAAATTATCATTTTTATTTTTTTTAACACACTGGCAGTCTCCCACCCAGGCAGGGTGACCCAAAAAAGAAATGCTTTCACCATCACTCACTCCATCACTGTCTTGCCAGAGGCATGCTGATAGTTCAGCTCAAAATTACAAATATTTCCACTCCTCCTTCAGAGTGCAGCCACTGTACTTCCTACCTCCAGGACTCTAGTCTGGCTAAACAGTTTTCCCAGTATCCCCTAAGAATTATATGTACACTACGTATATGCCAACAAACTACAAAAGAGTGCTTGGGCCTACCAGGTAACCCTCAGTAGGTAGCTGACACCAGGTAGTACCTATTTAGTGCTCTCTCTACCTGCCTTTGGATCAGACCTAGGTCCTTTAATGAGCTCAAGGTTCCACCACAGAGCTCCAAGACACCCTGTCCTGTGCTGTCAGTGCAAAGTATTGAGTTGGATTCAATTTTATTCATTCTGATTTTAAAATGCCTTTGTACATCTTGATTACCTCTATTTCACTGTAAAATACATGGAAAATAACCACAGGAGGAGGTGGAAGCTCAGTATTTTAAATAACATATGCGAGGGGCTTGGACTTCCAGCAGGCATGAGTGAGCGTGTTTGATAGGAGTGAATGGAGACAAATGGTTTTTAATACCTGACGTGCTGTTGGAGTGTGAGCAAAGTAACATTTATGAAGGGGTTCAGGGAAACCGGCAGGCCGGACTTGAGTCCTGGAGATGGGAAGTACAGTGCCTGCACTCTGAAGGAGGGGTACTAATGTTGCAGTTTAAAAACTGTAGTGTAAAGCACCCTTCTGGCAAGACAGTGATGGAGTGAATGATGGTGAAAGTTTTTCTTTTTCGGGCCACCCTGCCTTGGTGGGAATCGGCCAGTGTAATAATAATAAAATAAAATTAATAATAAATGTATCACCAGTGTGTCACTATCTAAGGATGGTAAATTTTTGTTGTATATATAGTACTGTGGACAGTTTTTGTGCTTGTAGTCTGAATTATCATGAATTGAAAAATTTCATACATTTATTAAATTCATTGTACCTTTGATATACCTTTGATGAGTTTCGAGAGAGTACTCCCAGAGTCTGGCCATGGGCAAGGCTTCTTTCATTGGCGTTCATATTTATTCAATTGAGTTTGATTCTCTTGTGTGTGTATCATTCTCATTCCACTGAGAAATTTTCTCCTCCATCATGAGGAAGTTAGGCATCCCCATGCATGATTTTCATTTCATGGAGAAGTTCTGGGTTGTCGTATAATGATTTCCATTCCACTAGATATTTCTTGCGTGTGGGGCTGGCTGGTTTGATGTGCATGTGTGGTGTGTATTTTTGTGTTTGTGTGTTTTTGTGGACAAAATGAAACTTAAGTTGCATGGATTCAGGTGTTTGTAGGCAAGTGTAACCTAAAGTTTTTAATTGTCACTTCCCAGTTGAAAGTGAGTTGAATGGACTTAAGTTGTGTGATCAGTCAAGTGCCAACCAGAGTTGTGGCACTTGACACATTGCTGCCATATTATGACTGACTTATAGTCAATGTACCATATTCCGCAGCTTATTAGAAATGTTAAAAGCAGGTTGGGATATAGTTTTGGAGTGGTTGGTGCAATTATTTAATAAATGTATGGAAGAGGGTAAGGTACCTAGGGATTGGCAGAGAGCATGCATAGTTCCTTTGTATAAAGGCAAAGGGGACAAAGGAGAGTGCAAAAATTATAGGGGGATAAGTCTGTTGAGTATACCTGGTAAAGTGT
Organism: Cherax quadricarinatus; assembly: GCF_038502225.1. Lineage (NCBI taxonomy): Eukaryota > Metazoa > Arthropoda > Malacostraca > Decapoda > Parastacidae > Cherax > Cherax quadricarinatus. The sequence goes on from NC_091386.1 coordinate 5,000,807, forward strand.
ATGGTAGAGTTATTATTGAAAGAATTACGAGTAAGACGGAGAATAGGATAGCAGATGAACAAGGAGGCTTTAGGAAAGGTAGCGGGTGTGTGGACCAGGTGTTTACAGTGAAACATATAAGTGAACAGTATTTAGATAAGGCTAAAGAGGTCTTTGTGGCATTTATGGATTTGGAAAAAGCGTATGACAGGGTGGATAGGGGGGCAATGTGGCAGATGTTGCAGGTGTATGGTGTAGGAGGTAGGTTACTGAAAGCAGTGAAGAGTTTTTACGAGGATAGTGAGGCTCAAGTTAGAGTATGTAGGAAAGAGGGAAATTATTTCCCAGGCCTTAGACAAGGATGTGTGATGTCACCGTGGTTGTTTAATGTACTTATAGATGGGGTTGTAAGAGAAGTAAATGAGAGGGTCTTGGCAAGAGGCGTGGAGTTAAAAGATAAAGAATCACACATAAAGTGGGAGTTGTCACAGTTGCTCTTTGCTGATGACACTATGCTCTTGGGAGATTCTGAAGAGAAGTTGCAGAGATTGGTGGATGAATTTGGTAGGGTGTGCAAAAGAAGAAAATTAAAAGTGAATACAGGAAAGAGTAAGGTTATGAGGATAACAAAAAGATTAAGTGATGAAAGATTGGATATCAGATTGGAGGGAGAGAGCATGGAGGAGGTGAATGTATTCAGATATTTGGGAGTGGACGTGTCAGCGGATGGGTCTATGAAAGATGAGGTGAATCTAGAATTGATGAGGGGAAAAGGGTGAGTGGTGCACTTAGGAGTCTTTGGAGACAAAGAACTTTGTCCTTGGAGGCAAAGAGGGGAATGTATGAGAGTATAGTTTTACCAACGCTCTTATATGGGTGTGAAGCATGGGTGATGAATGTTGCAGCGAGGAGAAGGCTGGAGGCAGTGGAGATGGCATGTCTGAGGGCAATGTGTGGTGTGAATATAATGCAGAGAATTCGTAGTTTGGAAGTTAGGAGGAGGTGCAGGATTACCAAAACTGTTGTCCAGAGGGCTGAGGAAGGGTTGTTGAGGTGGTTCAGACATGTAGAGAGAATGGAGCGAAACAGAATGACTTCAGGAGTGTATCAGTCTGTAGTGGAAGGAAGGCGGGGTAGGGGTCGGCCTAGGAAAGGTTGGAGGGAGGGGGTAAAGGAGGTTTTGTGTGCGAGGGGCTTGGACTTCCAGCAGGCATGCGTGAGCGTGTTTGATAGGAGTGAATGGAGACAAATGGTTTTTAATACTTGACGTGCTGTTGGAGTGTGAGCAAAGTAACATTTATGAAGGGGTTCAGGGAAACCGGCAGGCCGGACTTGAGTCCTGGAGATGGGAAGTACAGTGCCTGCACTCTGAAGGAGGGGTGTTAATGTTGCAGTTTAAAAACTGTAGTGTAAAGCACCCTTCTGGCAAGACAGTGATGGAGTGAATGATGGTGAAAGTTTTTTCTTTTTTGGGCCACCCTGCCTTGGTGGGAATCGGCCAGTGTGATAATAAAAAAATAAAAAATGTCTCCAAAAACCACCCTGCGTCTTATAAACTGAAGGTCAGTGGCGGGAGCTAAAAGTTTGGGGTGTGGGGTGGGCTGTAGCTCTTCCAGTTACTTCCGATGCCAAGCCATTGAAAGTAAAGCAAGTCTTGTAAGCCGTGAAATACCATAATTTCTTTTATGAATGGCAATAGAGGAAAAAATTGAACAATGTTCAGGCACTCTTGTATTGTGATACACTCACAATACTACTCATTGTAAATACAGTGGACCCCCGGTTTACAATATTATTTCATTCCAGAAGTATGTTCAGGTGCCAGTACTCAATGAATTTCCCATAAGGAATATTGTGAATTAGATTAGTCCATTTTAGACCCCCAAACATACACGTACAAACACACATACATAAATACACGTACATAATTGGTCGCATTGGGAGCTGATCGTAAACCGGGGGTCCACTGTATATAATTCTTCTCATTATGATAAACTCACAGTACTGCTCATTGTCCAATCCTCTAGATGGAAGGAGTAATTTTACTTGCAGCTCGTTTATTTCTGCTTGATCTGTAGAACGTCAAATCTGAAATGCGCTATTTTTATTTTTTTTTTTAATTTAGATTAAATGGTAATTGATACCACCAAGCTGGTTTAGAAAGACACTCAAGCAAATACTAGAAACATTATAACATTAGAAAAAAATTTTGGGCCTTGGACTTTGAGAAGTGATCAAGATCCCAGGACCGAAACATTTTCTAATAAATATGTCCTGGTATTTGCTTATGTGTCTTTTTGAACCAGATTAGATAAATACATGAGAGAGGTTGGATTCAAGTGGGACTTGCACACGAGTTAATAGGGTTATCAAAGCTTATTGCTTGGGTTGAAAATGGGTTGGGCAGATATTTTTGTTAGTGGGTCTGTGTTTGAGAAGGACCTGCCTAGTATGGGCCAGTAGACCTGCTGCAGTGTTCCTCCTTACTTATATTCTTAGGAAATAAACAAAGAATGAAAAAGGCACAATACAGTGACTGGAACAATACAAAAATAACCTGGACAAAGGAGAATGAAACTCATGGCGATGTTTTGGTCTGGCTTGGACCAAGTCAGACCAAAGCGTCAAAAGTTTCATTCTCTTATATGCCGGTTGTTTGTGTAATAAAGCAATAATCCAATATATTGACCAAGAGGATGCACATGTACTTCTGTGCGATTGCATGATTTAAGGATGTATATATATAGTAAAGCCCATAGTTATGCAAAGTATTTCTAGCGGAATTAAGATTATAAGTACACACGTAAATGTATGCTGCGGTTAACCAACCACAACAAACAAAAAAAATATAACACAAACAGGTTGCTTAAATCTGGCAACACAAGACATTGTCACTCATTAATGTTTTGGCAACTCCATGCATAGATGACGATGGAGAATAGATTGTATTTGAGACAGGACAATATGAAGGATGTATACTAATAATGGCATAAATGGAGCATGAGTTTTCTCCTAACAGTTTGGATGTAGAGTAAGGTAAATTAATTGATGTACTGTTCATAATGGTATAAAATATCAACAAGATAATTGATGATTAACCCTTAAACGGTCCAAAGAGATTGACTTTCAAATCCGTAGTGCTACAAAAGTAGATCTACTATTTTTTTACATATTTTCAAATATAACAAAAAAAAAATGTAGATAAAGGTTTTTTTACTCGTTTTCAAATGTAAAACAAAAAAGAAGATCTACATTTTTTACATACTTTCAGATGTTGAAAAAACGTATATATACGTTTGGACCATTTAAGGGTTAAGACACATGTGCAATAGTTGGGTAAAGATACCCAACTATTGCACATGTGTCCTAATCCTCAATTGATGTACTGCACTGTGTGTGTATATATGTACATTTTATATATATGATGTATGTATATATGAAAAAAATAGTGAAAATAGGCTCTGTTTCCTATTTTCACTTTTTTTTCATATTTGCAATCATGTGTTTTGTGATTTCTTCCATATATTAATGACTCAGGAATTTTGTTTATGTTTCTCTTGTGGCGCAGTGCCGGCTGGCGTGGTGTGGGTGCAGGCAGGGCAGCGGGAGCAGTAGTAACGGCAGCCACAACAGCAACGAGGAAACCACAGCCATGAATGGATCTGTAGGAGAACGCGTGGCCATCTTGGACGCCGGAGCCCAATATGGCAAAGTCATTGACCGTCGCGTTCGGGAACTCAACGTTGAGACTGATATCCTCCCTCTTGACACTCCAGCTTATACTCTTAAGGAAAAGGGATATAGGTGAGGTTTGTTATAATTTCAGTAAATTTGCATATACACTGTAGAGAAAAAATACTTTGTTCCTGTCCATATTAATTTATAAATTGGAATTATTTTGTATAGATAATAAGATAAGATAAGATAAGATAAGATAAGATTTCGTTCGGATTTTTAACCCCGGAGGGTTAGCCACCCAGGATAACCCAAGAAAGTCAGTGCGTCATCGAGGACTGTCTAACTTATTTCCATTGGGGTCCTTAATCTTGTCCCCCAGGATGCGACCCACACCAGTCGACTAACACCCAGGTACCTATTTGCTGCTAGGTGAACAGGACAACAGGTGTAAGGAAACGTGTCGAAATGTTTCCACCCGCCGGGAATCGAACCCGGGCCCTCCGTGTGTGAAGCGGGAGCTTTAGCCACCAGGCCACCGGGCCTGGACTGTATTATATTAAGGTGATGTAGTTGGACCCCTCTATCCAAAATTGAGAATGAACAGTGTTAGGTGGTAGATACAATAGGGCCCCACTCAAACAGCAGGTTAGGTTTTGGGCTATTGCTGTACAGGAAGACTCTGCTTAATACAGCAGGTTAGGTTTTGGGCTATTGCTGTACAGGAAGACTCTGCTTAATACAGCAGGTTAGGTTTTGGGCTATTGCTGTACAGGAAGACCCTGCTTATACAGCAGGTTAGGTTCCAGGCTACTGCTGTATATATATTGGGTAAGGTGTGAAATATTTCTGATTAGCCATTACTGCCTAATTATACTATAATACTGGCAGAAGTCAGGTCCTACAATGTCATGGGGTGTTACTACAGTTTGAGCTGTTTAGAGTTACTGCTGTAATACCTAGATTCCAAGGAAGTTTTATACATGGTTGGTATCTCAGTATTCCCTGCATTAAACTTCGATAACATTTATATTATGAATATTCAATAATATACATGATTGAGTATGGCAGGGAAACCATTTTTGTGAAGGTGTTAGATAAACATAGTTAACTTAAATTTGTGGGATTTATAAGCAGAATTTTTTTTACTTAAGGCATTTCATACACTGTTGTAATTTCCAGAGGCATTATCCTACCTCAGTTCATATGTGAACATTTCATATGCCATTGAAATGACTGGAAAGTAAGATTAAAACTGAGATAATGAAAAGCAATGGTGTGAGTTTCATATTACACTTGATAATAAATGACAAGTAGAACATTAGAGTTGTTTACTTGGCATTTCATTCCAACACAATTTTGAGTAAAAGGGGTCTTGTTGTGACCCAAAATTTGTTAGGTATTTTATTTATGCACATTTGGATTATAGCATTAGTATAACTAATTTTGAAAGGCTTGCTAATTTGCTCATCTTACTTGGAATACAGCATTTTTGATTACAATATTCGATCACCTTATGTAAGTGTAATGTAAGTGCGTTTGTAATGTTTGGGGGTCTGAAATGGACTAATCTAATTCACAATATTCCTTATGGGAACAAATTCGGTCAGTACTGGCACCTGAACATACTTCTGGAATGAAAAAATATCGTTAACCGGGGGTCCACTGTATTTGTGATTTTTGGGGACCTCACTTTTTGGACTTTTCATACCCTACCTTGGTGGAAAATTACCACTGTGATAAAATAACTAAACCATGAACTCGCATGGAAGTGAAATTCGCAGTGATGTTAATACATGTTATGTTGTTTTCCAGAGCTATAATAATATCCGGGGGACCAAGCTCAGTGTACGCAGAAGATGCTCCCCGCTACGACTCTGACATTTTCAAAATAAATGTACCTGTATTAGGTGAGTGATGACTAATTTTAGGGGAAGATAAAGATAGTTAATGATACATTCATATTGTAAATATTCAAAAAATTATCAAGTGGACATTAACCCGGAAACGGTCCAAACGTATATATACGTTTTTTCAACATTTGAAAGTATGTAAAAAATGTAGATCTTCTTTTTGTTTTTCTACATTTGACTATGTTTTGCCCACTCAGTGGGCTTCATTAACCCTTTCAGGGTTTCGGACGTACTAGTACGGCTTACGCACCAGGGTTTTTGACGTACTAGTACGCCTAAATTCTAGCGCCCTCAGAGAGAAAGCTGGTAGGCCTACATATGAAAGAATGGGTCTATGTGTCAGTGTGCACAGTATAAAAAAATCCTGCAGCACACAGTGCGTAATGAAAAAAAAAAACTTTGACCGTGTTTTTGGATTAAAACAGTGACTTTGCATTGTATTTTCGTATGGTATTTATTGTTGTATTCTAGTTTTCCTGGTATCATTTTATAGAATGGAAGACATATTACAGAAATTGAGATGATTTTGACTGGTTTTACAATGAAAAGTACCTTGAAATTGAGCTCAAAGTAGCAGAAATGTTCGATTTTTACCAAAGTTCAAAAGTAAACAAATCATGCCAAGCGTCCAATACACATCAACTGGCGAGTCTAATATTCTTTCACAAGTGTGCTGATATTATTTATACCATTTCTACACTAATGCAGTAGTCTGCAATACAGTAAATCTTCTATTTTTTGTGATAATAAAAATTCAAAGTGGAAAGCAAAAGAATGTAAGAGGGGCATGGGGACGTGACTAATGAGCAGAGGAAATGTTATATTAGTGCCAGGAATGTCTTTCTTGTTTATTTTGGACCCTATTTGGAAATTGGGATCTTTTGAAATTTGTGTGAGACTGGCAAAATTGCTAAATTCTGACCACTGTATCGGAGAGTTGAAATTGGTACTCATTCGATAGAAAAAATGGAGTTCTAGTGAAATAGTTATGATTTTTGTCGACTAGTACATTGGAAGTGGCCGAAAATAGGGCTCCAAGTGGGCATCGTCGAGACCCCTAACTTCGCAAGAGCATAATTCCATAAGTTTTCCATCAAATTTCATACTTTTGGTGTCATTATGATTGGGAAAAGATTCTCTATCTTTTCATTAGATTTTTTTTTTTTTTTTAATTTGGGCGACCCTGAGAACAAGTCTGGGAGAGGGCCTGGGGACCCTGAAAGGGTAAAGTCACAGATCTACCTGGATAAAGAGTACATGAGTATATATTATGTAGACAGTAAGCCTACTGCTACTTCTCATAGTCCCCTTGTTGAGTGAATCTATTGTGGGCCTAGTTTCCCTCAATGCCCACCAGAGGGCACTGCCTCAAGTTAGACATACACAGCCATGCCTTGCTCTCACTCCTAGACCTTCCAGGCAACAAGCTTCCCTCCTGGTAAAGGGTAGAGAGTCAGGTGCAGAACAGTGGATAAAGCCCACCCTATGGGTGCAACATAAACAGTAAAGGAACGCATTATAATGCATTTGTTTTCTATCATGTTGGTATTGTATACCTTTTTATCTCTAGCTTGTAACAGATGGAAGAATTCCCATGCCTTAGCTATAGACACAAAAATTGCAAAAGTGGATATTGTTTCGAGTGATTTTAACTTTCTACGACAGGAATCTGCTATGGGATGCAGCTTATAAATAAGGAGTTTGGTGGAACAGTATTAAGAAAAGCAACAAGAGAGGACGGCCAGTATACCATAGAAGTCGATAATTTTTGTCATATATTCAAGTAAGTGTTAATGCAGTTTTGTTCTTAAAATTAACTTGTAATGAATATAGTGAAATTAGCTTTATGTGGAAGGATTTCCTGTGTTGTAATAGGGTGGTAGGCCTGCAGCAGTGCTCTTTCCTTCTTGAGTGGGTGTTACTTGGACCTGCCTAGCATGGGCCAGTAGGCCTGCTACAGTGATCCTTCCTCCTTATGTTCTTATTTAACTGGAAACATTTCACCAACCAGTGGCTTCCTCAGTCCAGTACAGAGAAGAATAGTTAAAGATCAGGAGTTTGAAGTCATCAGTCCCTCAGCCCAGAGTCTGTGTGTTCAGTCCCTCAATCTTTTGAAGATTGACAGTATCTAAAGGAGGGGATATTTACTGTTAGGAGAGACATCTTAACTGTCGTATCTGCACACCTCTGGCAAGACAGTAATAGTGCGAATAATTGTGAAAGTGTGTATTTTTTGAGGGAGGGTCACCCTGCCTTGGTGAAAGACATCCAGTGTGTTAAAAAAATTAAGTGTGGTGCTTGCAATTCCAAAATTTAATCTTTTCTTATCGTAAATTCACACAGCAGTAGTTGACCATTAAACTAATAGGGTTTCCTGTTGTCCTCCATGATGACTCTGTCTTGGTGGAATCATTTCCCATGGGGGTTTTATTTCACAGAAACTGTGTTGAACCAAAACTAAGAATTAAATTCAGCATCCCAAAATTAGTTAGAAACTGTAATAATGTTTGTAGAATTACTGACAATGTTAAGTAAAAGGACACAAGTGCAACTAATGCGACGTTTTATTTGGCAAAGTTTCACTCTCCAGGAGCTTTGTCAAGTTGTTATGGCTTGACAAAGCTCCTGGAGAGTGAAAAAATTTCCACAATAAAATGTTACATTAGTTGCACTTGTGTTCTCTTACCTAGTTAGAAACTTTTTCAACATTAACTGAAACCATTAAGAACTGTGTTATTATTTGGGACACATGTGCAATGCCTGGGTAGCTTATTTTGAAGACTTAGATCTAACCAGTAACTTTATCAATTAAATATAGGGAAGGGGTGGGGATATTTGCTGTTTGGAGGAACACCCAAACTGTCGTATCTATGCGCCTGTGGCAGGACAGTGACGAAGTGATTAATGGTGAAAGGGTTTCTTTTGTGGGTCATCCTTCCTTGATAGGAGATGGCTAGTGTATTAAAAAAAAAAATTCTGGGTATTCAGGTATATTACATGTCTCTAGGTCATCAACTCTGCTATATTGTACACCATTAATGTAGTGATAGTATTAGCTTATGTGTTTTCATGTCCACTTAAATACACACATTCACTCGTATCAGGTATATGGGGGTCAAACAAAATGTACTGCTCACCCATGGAGATAGTATAGACAAGGTAGCAGATGGGTTCAAAGTTGTGGCCACATCGGGAAACATCATCGCTGCCATTGCAAACGACAAGCTTCGCCTCTATGGGGTTCAGTTTCATCCTGAGGTAAGTCTGCTGTCTTGTTAATATAAATGCTTTGAATATCCAGCTGAATTTTTAAATCTTTTCTTTTCTTTTTTTTTATTTATTCTTTAAGGGAAGTCGGTTAACATTCTAACCCAGAAAGTACTGGATACAGACCTGTGGGGAGGGGAGAGATGATGTCTTAAGTATCATTATATAGTCTTCTAAGTGGAGTGTTTTGATGATAATGAAGGGCTTCTGATCCAAGGAATTGGGGCTACCCTCCCTTTGGATCAAACCTATTATCTGCCACTCCTCAGGCATTGTGTACTTCACCAAGAATACATTAATATACTAAGTAACCTTTAATCTAAGGGTGTTTTCACTACAAATATATGAGCTAAATGTGTTTACTGTGCATTCTTATTTTGCCTTTATAGAAAGCCCAGTTTTCTAAAAAAAAAAAAAAAAAAGAAAAAAGGGGGGGATATTACTTCCCCCCTGAATAAAACAAAAATGAAAAACTATTAGCCAAATTTTCACACCATGTGTAATTCACTTAAATAATTTCAGAAGTCTGGGAGAGTTACCACAGGATAAAATATTAGTAGTAACTGATTTTATTGGAGAGAGGTAAAAATTCACAAAATGTTAAATGTTTGTATTGTTCAGGTTGATCTGACAGAGCAAGGGGTGACGATGATGAGGAACTTCCTCTATGAAATCAGTGGCCTCTCAGGGACTTACACGCTTCAAAACCGAGAACTTCAGTGTATAAATTATATCAAAGAACACGTTGGCTCAAATAAAGTCTTGGTAAGTACTCGCACATTGTTTTTTATTATTATTAACACACTTGCCGATTTCAGGCAGGGTGGCCTGAAAAAGAAAAACTTTCACCATCATTCACTCCATCACTGTCTTGCCAGAAGGGTGCTTTACACTACAGTTTTTAAACTGCAACATTAACACCCCTCCTTCAGAGTGCAGACACTGTACTTCCCATCTCCAGGACTCAAGTCCGGCCTGCCAGTTTCCCTGAACCCCTTCATAAATGTTGCTTTGCTCACACTCCAACAGCACGTCAAGTATTAAAAACCATTTGTCTCCATTCACTCCTATCAAACACGCTCACGCATGCCTGCTGGAAGTCCAAGCCCCTTGCACACAAAACCTCCTTTACCCCCTCCCTTGCACATTGTGCTTGCATCTTTGTTTTGTTAGCCAGGCTGTGCTGGGTATGTGGACTAGTGGTCTGCTAACATGGAAAACCTTGATGAATTACACGTGCGCAATACCTGGGTATCTTCATATTGTTTCGCCAACCAGTGGCTGTTTTCAGTTCAGTGCCCATCTTATAAACTGGGAGCAGTAGAAGATGAGGTAATCAGTCCTTCTGTCTTGAAGGTATGCAGTAACTCTATCTTGATTTATCAAGGCTAAGGTAATGTACATCTCAGGGATCAGGGACTGATTCCTTCATCACAGAATAAACATCTTCAAGGTTGAGGGACTGCTTACCTCATCTAAATGTCTTTAAAATAAAGATACCCAGGTGTTGCTTTTAGTGTCTAATTCATCAGCTTGTCATTATTGTATACTATTAATTATTTTTTAAACTGGCTATCTCCCACCGAGGTAGGTGACCCGACAAAGAACGAAACACTTTCTCTGTAACTCACTCCATTACTGTTTTGCCAGCAGCACACTGACATTGATTACAGTTTGGATGACCCTCTGAACCTCACCATCCTCACCCCTACCTTCTACCTCCAGGACTCAAGTCTAGCTAACCAGTTCCCCTTACTCTTCATAAATGCTACCTTGCTCCTATTTAACATGTTCACACAAGCCTGTTGGATGTCCAAGCCCCTAAAACTCAGAACCTCCTTTACCCCCTCCATCCAGCCTTTCCTAGGATGACCCCTACCCCTCTTTTCCTCTACCACAGATTTATACACCCTCATAGTCATTCTATTTTTCTCCATCCTCTCTAAATGTGTAAACTACTGCAGCAACTCTTCCTCAGCGCTGAACAACACTTCTCGTTACACATCGCTATTAATGTTATTAACACAAATCTTGTTGATCAGGCGGTCATCAAGGAAGGCTGCCCTTAGGCCAGGGTAGAAGAATCCTCAGAACAGATCACAGTGATGTTACCATTTATTTTGTGTATATGTATGAGAAATTGCAATGGTTGGTAGACAAATTTGGTATGAACAAAAAATGAAATATGGAATGTGAGCATAAGAAAGATCAAGGTGATGAGAGTAATGTAATAATTTAGGCAGTGAAAGGTTGGATATCAGATTGGAGGGAGGGAGTATGGAGGAAGTGAATTTTTTTTTTTTTTTTCAACAAGTCGGCCGTCTCCCACCGAGGCAGGGTGACCCAAAAAAAGAAAGAAAATCCCCAAAAAGAAAATACTTTCATCATCATTCTACACTTTCACCACACTCACACATTATCACTGTTTTTGCAGAGGTGCTCAGAATACAACAGTTTAGAAGCATATACGTATAAAGATACACAACATAACCCTCCAAACTGCCAATATCCCAAACCCCTCCTTTAAAGTGCAGGCATTGTGCTTCCCATTTCCAGGACTCAAGTCCGACTATATGAAAATAACCAGTTTCCCTGAATCCCTTCACTAAATATTACCCTGCTCACACTCCAACAGATCGTCAGGTCCCAAGTATCATTCGTCTCCATTCACTCCTATCTAACACGCTCATGCATGCTTGCTGGAAGTCCAAGCCCCTCGCCCCCAAAACCTCCTTTACGCCCTCTTTCCAACCCTTTCGAGGACGACCCCTACCCCTCCTTCCTTCCCCTATAGATTTATATGCTTTCCATGTCATTCTACTTTGATCCATTCTCTCTAAATGACCAAACCACCTCAACAACCCCTCTTCTGCCCTCTGACTAATGCTTTTATTAACTCCACACCTTCTCCTAATTTCCACACTCCGAATTTTCTGCATAATATTTACACCACACATTGCCCTTAGACAGGACATCTCCACTGCCTCCAACTGTCTCCTTGCTGCTGCATTTACCACCCAAGCTTCACATCCATATAAGAGTGTTGGTACTACTATACTTTCATACATTCCCTTCTTTGCCTCCATAGATAACGTTTTTTGACTCCACATATACCTCAACGCACCACTCACCTTTTTTCCCTCATCAATTCTATGATTAACCTCATCCTTCATAAATCCATCCACCGACACATCAACTCCCAAGTGAATGTGTTCAGATATTTGGGAGTGGACTTTTCAGCAGATGGGTCTCTGAAAGACAAGGTGAACCATGGAATTAATAAGGAGGAAAAAGGTAGGTTGTGCATTGAGGCATCTGTAGAGACAATGAATGTTATCCATAGAAGCAAAAAGGGGAATGTGTGAGTTTAGTGGTACCAACACTCTTATATGGGTTTAAACATTGCAGTGAGGAGGAGACTGAAGGCAGTGGAGATGTTGTGTCTGAGGGCAATGTATGGCATGAATATTATGCAAAGAATCTGTTGTTTGGGAGAGGATGGAGCAAAATAGGATGATTTAGAGAATGTATAAATCTGTAGTGGAAGGAAGAAGAGGTAGGGGTCATCCTAGGGAAGGTTGGAGGGAGAGGGTAAAGGAGGTTTGTAAACCTTTATTTTAAGATACTGAGAGGGGAAAGCATGTGGCTGATGGTGATGATTGTGATGGATAGATGTGAGAACATTTTGTTGTGATCATAATAATGGACAACTCTGTGAATACTGAACCTTGTCTGTTGTTTCCGAGTCCAGTAACCCAACAGATTTTGTCCTGTGTTTCTGAAGTCTGTTAACATTAAGGGTTTACCTTGTGCTGCTTTTATAAGACAGTTGATGGTTACTGGTGTGTCTATCAGTTGAGACTTTATGGAAGTTAATGAAGAGGTGGACACTGAAGACTAAGGTCTGCCTTGATACAAGCTTCCAATATCAAACATAATAACAGTCAGAACACCTTACACTGCTGAGATAGCTGTTGTAGGATACTGTACCTGCTGACATCATTATTATATTATACACAGTCTACCTGGAGGTTGTATGTTGTTTTCTGAATGGCCATCTCCTGCTGAGGCAAAGTGGGTGACCCAGAGAAGAAAATGCCTTTGCCATCATTCACTCATCCATATTTCCAGAAGTGTGATAACAATCAGATTACCCTCTTGACTGCAGCATCTTCACCCCTCCTTCAGAGTGCAGGCACTGCCCTTCCTGCCTCTGGGACTCAAGTCGGGCTAACTGGTTTTCTTGAATCCATTCATAAAAGTTACCCTGCTCATGCTTGAACAGCACATTCATTAAAAACTGCTTGTGTCTATTAACTTCTATCAAACGTGCTCACACTAGCCTGCTGTATGCTCAACCCCCTAACACTCAAAGCCTTGTTTATCCTCTCTCATACCACCATGGCTATGGCATGCTCTAGCTCAAGTCCCTTCAAAGGCATTATTAAATGATTCACAAAATTACAAGAATACAATTGTAAAAAACTTGCAGAACAGATGGAGGTTCAAACCCATGGAAAGCCAGTCATAAAAGTAGCAGGTAAGTCTCAGAACTGGCCACTGGTATAAATTGAGCTTAATGCTAGGTTGATCAGAAATGTGTATTCCTTCTGTTGATTAAAGACAACTAACTCGTGAGCTGTCTTAATTCCTTTTATAATAACCTGGATTAATTAATTCTTCACCACTTCAGTGCTTAACCCTTTGACTGTTTACCCCGTATAAATACGTCTTACGCGCCACTGTTTCTGACGTATATATACTCATAAATTCTAGCGGCTTCAAATCAAGCAGGAGAAACCTGGTAGGCCCACATGTGAGAGAATGGGTCTGTGTGGTCAGTGTGCACCACATAAAAAAATCCTGCAGCACACAGTGCGTAATGAGAAAAAAAAACACTGACCGTTTTTTTGGATTAAAATGCCGACTTTGAGGTATATTTTCGTATAGTATTTATCGGTGTATTCTCGTTTTCATGGTCTTAGGTGATAAAATGGAAAACATATTAAAGAAATGGAGATGGTTTCATTACTTTCACGATGAAAATGACCTTGAAACTGAGCTCAAAGTAGCGGAAATGTTCAATTTTTACCAATGTTCAAGAGTAAGCAAATCACACCACACGTCCAATACACGTCAACTGGGGAGTCTAATATTCTTTTACTAGTGCACTGATATTATTTATACCATTTTTAAAATAATGAAGTAGTCTGCATACCAGTAAATTTTGTATTTGTATGAATAAAAAATCAAAATAGAAAGCAATAGTAATACACGAGGGGCCTAGATATGTGACGAATGAACAGAGGATATGTTATTTTAGTGCCAAGAATGTCTACCTTGTTTATTCTGGACCCTATTTTGAAATTGGCATCTTTTTTGATTTGTGTGAAATTGGCCAAATTGCCAATTTCTGACCACTTTATTGGGTAGTCCAAATCGGTAAATGGGCGGTTTCTTCTACTCAACTGATAGATAAAATGGAGTTCTAAAGAAATAGCTATGAGTTTGGTCAACTGGAACAACGGAATTGGCTAAAAACAGGGCTCATAGTCAGCGAAATCGCCAGTACGTATATGCCGCCGAGACCGCTAACTTCGTGGTAGTGTAATTCCGTGAGTTTTCGACCAAATTTCGAACTTTTGGTGTCATTACCATCGGGAAAAGATTCTCTATCATTTCATAAGAAAAAAATAATTTTTTTTTTTTTTTTTTTTTTTTTTTTTTTTTTTTTTTTTTTTTTTTTTTTTTCAAAAATTTTGCAACATAGAATGACAGTTTCAGAAAGGGGCCTGCGACAGTCATAGGGTTAATGATGCATTCAAGTTCATTGCCTTCTTTATGTACATTTATAAAGGAGACATGATAGTAACATTTATAGAGGAATTCTGGTAAACCGGTTAGTTGGACTTGAGTCCTGGAGGTGAGAAGTACAGTTCCTGTACTCTGAAGGAAGGGTGGACATGTTGCTGTTTGGAGGGACATCTCAGTTGTGATGTCTGCTTTCTTCTGGCAAGGCATCGATGGTGAATGTATTAACTTTTTTGGGTCATCCTACTCTAGTGGAAACTACTGATGTCATAAAAAAATTAATAATTTGTAACTTTCCAGATGTTGGTAAGTGGCGGTGTAGATTCAACAGTGTGTGCCGCTCTCCTTCACAAAGCTCTGTCAGAGGAGCAAGTGATAGCTGTTCACATAGATAATGGCTTCATGAGGAAGAACGAGTCTTTGCAAGTGGAGCAGTCACTCAGAAAACTTGGCCTTAAACTCAGAGGTCAGTAGATGACAGTGTTGTACTGTGATAGTGTCAGGCATAGCTCACTCTGGCTAAGTGATCACTGATCACAAGATAGCCATGTAGGAGAGTGTTGTACTGTCATAGTGTCAGGTGTAGCTCACTTTGGCTTAATGGTCATTGATCACTAGACAGCCATGTAGGAGAGTATTGTACTATTATAGTGTCAGGTGTAGCTCACTCTAGCCAAATGGTCACTCACACAAGCTGAAGAATACCAGTAGTTGATAATAATTTTGAGTACATACATTTGTAATATTTGACTTGACAGTAAAATCTGTTAGGTTAGTTGATTCAGGAACAACAGACAAATGCCAGTGGTTACTGAATTGTCCATTATTATGTTCACATCTAAATCTGAAGGAGGGGTGTTAATGTTGCAGTTTAAAAACTGTAGTGTAAAGCACCCTTCTGGCAAGACAGTGATGGAGTGAATGATGGTGAAAGTTTTTCTTTTTCAGGCCACCCTGCCTTGGTGGGAATCGGCCAGTGTGATAATAAAAAAAAAAAAAATCTAAATCTCATCTCTGTCCACCACAGTCGTTTAGTACCAGCCACTCGCTCCTCTATTAATTAATAGAGTTTACTGTGCTTACAAAAGTAGACCGCAAGTCATTACTAACCATAAATTACGGTATCACTTTAGCAAGTCTTCTGACGTATTTTACAAATCTATAATTCATTTTCCAATGCATTTAATATTTTTGCTTGCACAGTCATCCCACATTTTTAGAGTATTTAAAGTTTTATCATTAATAAATGATATTTTGCTTTTGTTTGGGTCATCCTGCCTTGGTGGGAAACGGCGGAAGTTTTAAAAAAATAATTGCTAAATGTTGTTTAAATCTTATTACTACGAAAGTGGTGTGGCTTTTACCTGCATTAAATAATTATTAGAGTACTGTTAATTTATTTATAATAAAGAGTAATCTGATCTGAAACCATGTAACAATGTGTAGGTGAAAGTTGCTTTTTGCTTTACCCAAATTTATCTTATCAGTGATCAATGCAAGACATCAGTTCTATGATGGAGTAACGAGTATACCCGTGGACAGCTCTGACCCCATGGGTAGGAAACGCGTTACCAACCTGTTGTGTATGACTTTTGCCCCGGAGGAGAAGCGCAAAATTGTTGGAGATACTTTTATCAAGGTTAGTTAGTGTTCTACCGTGCCTCTTAATTTCAAAATACAGTGGACCCCCGGTTAACGATATTTTTTCACTCCAGAAGTATGTTCAGGTGTAGTAGGTTGGTAGACAGCAACCACCCAGGGAAGTACTACCGTCCTGCCAGATGACTGTGAAACAAAAACCTGTAACTGTTTTGCATGATGGTAGGATTGCTGGTTTCTTTTTCTGTCTCATAAACACGCTAAGATAACAGGGATATCTTGCTACTCCTACTTACACTTTGGTCACACTTCACAGACACGCACATGCATATATATATATATACATACATCTAGGTTTTTCTCCTTTTTCTAAATAGCTCTTGTTCTTTTTTATTTCTTCTATTGTCCATGGGGAAGTGGAAAAGAATCTTTCCTCCGTAAGCCATGCGTGTCGTATGAGGCGACTAAAATGCCGGGAGCAATGGGCTAGTAACCCCTTCTCCTGTATACAATTACTAAAAAAGAGAAGAAGAAAAACTTTATAAAACTGGGTTGCTTAAATGTGCGTGGATGTAGTGCGGATGACAAGAAACAGATGATTGCTGATGTTATGAATGAAAAGAAGTTGGATGTCCTGGCCCTAAGCGAAACAAAGCTGAAGGGGGTAGGAGAGTTTCAGTGGGGGAAAATAAATGGGATTAAATCTGGAGTATCTGAGAGAGTTAGAGCAAAGGAAGGGGTAGCAGTAATGTTAAATGATCAGTTATGGAAGGAGAAAAGAGAATATGAATGTGTAAATTCAAGAATTATGTGGATTAAAGTAAAGGTTGGATGCGAGAAGTGGGTCATAATAAGCGTGTATGCACCTGGAGAAGAGAGGAATGCAGAGGAGAGAGAGAGATTTTGGGAGATGTTAAGTGAATGTATAGGAGCCTTTGAACCAAGTGAGAGAGTAATTGTGGTAGGGGACTTGAATGCTAAAGTAGGAGAAACTTTTAGAGAGGGTGTGGTAGGTAAGTTTGGGGTGCCAGGTGTAAATGATAATGGGAGCCCTTTGATTGAACTTTGTATAGAAAGGGGTTTAGTTATAGGTAATACATATTTTAAGAAAAAGAGGATAAATAAGTATACACGATATGATGTAGGGAGAAATGACAGTAGTTTGTTGGATTATGTATTGGTAGATAAAAGACTGTTGAGTAGACTTCAGGATGTACATGTTTATAGAGGGGCCACAGATATATCAGATCACTTTCTAGTTGTAGCTACACTGAGAGTAAAAGGTAGATGGGATACAAGGAGAATAGAAGCATCAGGGAAGAGAGAGGTGAAGGTTTATAAACTAAAAGAGGAGGCAGTTAGGGTAAGATATAAACAGCTATTGGAGGATAGATGGGCTAATGAGAGCATAGGCAATGGGGTCGAAGAGGTATGGGGTAGGTTTAAAAATGTAGTGTTAGAGTGTTCAGCAGAAGTTTGTGGTTACAGGAAAGTGGGTGCAGGAGGGAAGAGGAGCGATTGGTGGAATGATGATGTAAAGAGAGTAGTAAGGGAGAAAAAGTTAGCATATGAGAAGTTTTTACAAAGTAGAAGTGATGCAAGGAGGGAAGAGTATATGGAGAAAAAGAGAGAAGTTAAGAGAGTGGTGAAGCAATGTAAAAAGAGAGCAAATGAGAGAGTGGGTGAGATGTTATCAACAAATTTTGTTGAAAATAAGAAAAAGTTTTGGAGTGAGATTAACAAGTTAAGAAAGCCTAGAGAACAAATGGATTTGTCAGTTAAAAATAGGAGAGGAGCGTTATTAAATGGAGAGTTAGAGGTATTGGGAAGATGGAAGGAATATTTTGAGGAATTGTTAAATGTTGATGAAGATAGGGAAGCTGTGATTTCGTGTATAGGGCAAGGAGGAATAACATCTTGTAGGAGTGAGGAAGAGCCAGTTGTGAGTGTGGGGGAAGTTCGTGAGGCAGTAGGTAAAATGAAAGGGGGTAAGGCAGCCGGGATTGATGGGATAAAGATAGAAATGTTAAAAGCAGGTGGGGATATAGTTTTGGAGTGGTTGGTGCAATTATTTAATAAATGTATGGAAGAGGGTAAGGTACCTAGGGATTGGCAGAGAGCATGCATAGTTCCTTTGTATAAAGGCAAAGGGGATAAAAGAGAGTGCAAAAATTATAGGGGGATAAGTCTGTTGAGTGTACCTGGTAAAGTGTATGGTAGAGTTATAATTGAAAGAATTAAGAGTAAGACGGAGAATAGGATAGCAGATGAACAAGGAGGCTTTAGGAAAGGTAGGGGGTGTGTGGACCAGGTGTTTACAGTGAAACATATAAGTGAACAGTATTTAGATAAGGCTAAAGAGGTCTTTGTGGCATTTATGGATTTGGAAAAGGCGTATGACAGGGTGGATAGGGGGGCAATGTGGCAGATGTTGCAAGTGTATGGTGTAGGAGGTAGGTTACTGAAAGCAGTGAAGAGTTTTTACGAGGATAGTGAGGCTCAAGTTAGAGTATGTAGGAAAGAGGGAAATTTTTTCCCAGTAAAAGTAGGCCTTAGACAAGGATGTGTGATGTCACCGTGGTTGTTTAATATATTTATAGATGGGGTTGTAAGAGAAGTAAATGCGAGGGTCTTGGCAAGAGGCGTGGAGTTAAAAGATAAAGAATCACACACAAAGTGGGAGTTGTCACAGCTGCTCTTTGCTGATGACACTGTGCTCTTGGGAGATTCTGAAGAGAAGTTGCACAGATTGGTGGATGAATTTGGTAGGGTGTGCAAAAGAAGAAAATTAAAGGTGAATACAGGAAAGAGTAAGGTTATGAGGATAACAAAAAGATTAGGTGATGAAAGATTGAATATCAGATTGGAGGGAGAGAGTATGGAGGAGGTGAACGTATTCAGATATTTGGGAGTGGACGTGTCAGCGGATGGGTCTATGAAAGATGAGGTGAATCATAGAATTGATGAGGGAAAAAGAGTGAGTGGTGCACTTAGGAGTCTGTGGAGACAAAGAACTTTGTCCTTGGAGGCAAAGAGGGGAATGTATGAGAGTATAGTTTTACCAACGCTCTTATATGGGTGTGAAGCGTGGGTGATGAATGTTGCAGCGAGGAGAAGGCTGGAGGCAGTGGAGATGTCATGTCTGAGGGCAATGTGTGGTGTGAATATAATGCAGAGAATTCGTAGTTTGGAAGTTAGGAGGAGGTGCGGGATTACCAAAACTGTTGTCCAGAGGGCTGAGGAAGGGTTGTTGAGGTGGTTCGGACATGTAGAGAGAATGGAGCGAAACAGAATGACTTCAAGAGTGTATCAGTCTGTAGTGGAAGGAAGGCGGGGTAGGGGTCGGCCTAGGAAGGGTTGGAGGGAGGGGGTAAAGGAGGTTTTGTGTGCGAGGGGCTTGGACTTCCAGCAGGCATGCGTGAGCGTGTTTGATAGGAGTGAATGGAGACAAATGGTTTTTAATACTTGACGTGCTGTTGGAGTGTGAGCAAAGTAACATTTATGAAGGGATTCAGGGAAACCGGCAGGCCGGACTTGAGTCCTGGAGATGGGAAGTACAGTGCCTGCACTCTGAAGGAGGGGTGTTAATGTTGCAGTTTAAAAACTGTAGTGTAAAGCACCCTTCTGGCAAGACAGTGATGGAGTGAATGATGGTGAAAGTTTTTCTTTTTCGGGCCACCCTGCCTTGGTGGGAATCGGCCGGTGTGATAATAAAAAAAAAAAAAAGAAGAAGAAATATTGTGAAGTAGATTAGTCCATTTCAGACCCCCAAACATACATGTACAAACGCACTTACATAAATACACTTACATAATTGGTCGCATTCGGAGGTAATCGTTATGCGGGGGTCCACTGTATGTTATATGGGTCAGATATTTTCATACTAGTAGAGAAGGGATGTGAAGTGCTAAGGCAGGGTTGGGCAAACTTTTCGGTGCAGGGGCCACATTCAGAAATTTGCAGGTAATGTGTTAATGTTCCACAATATTATTTGGCGTTACATGGTAACTTTTTTTTTTTTTTTTTTTTCAAATTTACTAACATTTTGTCCCCAAATAACATGAGTATATGACTTGATCTTGGCGGGCCACATGAAAACCTTTGAGGCGGGCTGTAGTTTGCCCACCGCTGTGCTAAGGTATATGGGTGATCCTTGACTACAATGGGGTTACATTTCGACACACCCATTGTAAGTCAAAAATATCATAAGTTGAATATGAATATGATATGCTAAATAATGATTATGTATAAGTGAGGTGAAAATGTTGAATGATGATGAAAGTACAGTGGACCCCCGGTTTACAATATTATTTCATTCCAGAAGTATGTTCAGGTGCCATTACTGAACGAATTTGTTCCCATAAGGAATATTGTGAATTAGATTAGTCCATTTCAGACCCCCAAACATACATGTACAAACGCACTTACATAAATACACTTACATAATTGGTCACATTGGGAGCTGATCGTAAAGCGGGGGTCCACTGTATTTTCTTTTTGGGGATTTTGTTTTTGGGTCACCCTGCCTTGTTGGGAGACAGCCAACTTGTTAAAAAAAAAAAAGGAATAAAAGTTTCAGACTTGCTGCCTTCATGCTTTCACACCATCGTGAAGTCCAACCATCATAAGTCGAGGAGCGCCTGTATTTATTACCTTA
Source organism: Cherax quadricarinatus (assembly GCF_038502225.1). NCBI lineage: Eukaryota > Metazoa > Arthropoda > Malacostraca > Decapoda > Parastacidae > Cherax > Cherax quadricarinatus. Next base: position 5,021,708 of record NC_091386.1, read on the forward strand.
AGGGAGGTGCCGAGATACCAACAAAGTGCTTTCGATCCTTGGATTGAATCTGATGCATCCCCTTTCCCAAGGTGCTGCATGGCCCAATGGGTTTAGTGCTTCCTCCACTCATGAAATAATATTAATGGGTTGTATGTGGTCTCCAGATACAGATAATAAAGTGATGTAGACTGGAAGGTTTTAACTGTGTTTTTTCATTAGTTCTCATACCTGTAATATTTCCTTTCCAGGCGAGAAGGCTTGGTCTGAGACCAAACTGTTACTATTAGCAAATAGGAAGGGTTGTAGGGAGGGAGTAAAGGTTTTGTATGCAAGGGGCTTAGACTTCCAGCAGGCATGCATGAGCCTGTTAAATAAGAGCGAGTGGAGGCAAATGATTTTTATGACTTGATGTACTGTTGGAGAGTGAACAAAGTAACATTTATGAAGGGATTCAAGGAAACGGTTAGCTGAACTTGAGTCCTGGAGGTGGAAGCACAATGCCTGCATTCTGAAGGAGGGGTGGAGATATATTGCAGTTTTTGAACAAAAAGTATGGGAAGCACCATCAGCCGCCCTGCCTCTCTCAGGAGCCGTGGCGACACTGTCAGGGTTCTAGGCACACCTCTGCAAGACAGTGGTGGAGTGAGTGATGAGAGTTTTTTTTTTTTGGGGGGGGGGTCACCCCTGTCTCAGTGGGAAATGTCCAGTGTGTTGATAAAGAAAATTAACAAATGTAAGATCTAGTTAAGATATGGAGAAGGTGGAGGCTGCATGATAAAATGACTGATTTTTAGCGGTAGGTAGGTTTATAATATATTTTTAACCATTTACTAATTATTTCAGGTTGCCAACGAGGTGATTGCCGAGATGAATCTAAGAACGGAGGAGGTAATGTTGGGTCAGGGCACATTGAGACCAGATCTCATTGAGTCTGCATCTTCGATGGTCTCGGGTAATGCTCAGAACATCAAGACTCACCACAATGACACTGATCTTGTCCGGCTCCTCAGGGCACAAGGCAGAGTAGTTGAACCACTGAAGGATTTCCACAAAGATGAGGTACAGATTTTTTGTTTAAGAAGAATTAACTAATAACAACCCACATGGAGACAGGAACTTGGAAGATTGATTGATGTGTATATTTTGACCCCCTTCTGGGATCCTCTTCAGCTGAAGGGGATCCCAGAAGGAGATTGAATTATACAAATCAGTCTTCTGATGTTGTCTCTATATGGGTTATTATTGAGCATTGATAAGTGTTCATTACAGTCTAGTTACCCTTATAAACTAATGTATACTTGATACAAGAGGTGTGGGGTTAGAAGATAAAGAATCTATCACAAAGTGGGAGTTGTCACAGTTGCTCTTTGCTGATAACACTGCTTTTGGGAGATTCTGAAGAGAAATTGCAGAGGTTAGTGGATGAGTTTGGTAGGGTATGTAAAAGAGGGAAATTAAAAGTGAATGTAGGAAGAGTAAGGTGATGAGGATAACCAAATATGTAGGTAATGGAAGATTGGATATTAGACTTGAGGGAGAGAGTATGGAGGAGGTAAATGTATTCAGATATTTGGGAGTGGAAGTGTCAGCAGATGGTTCTATGAAAGATGAGGTGAGTCATAGAATCGATGAGGGAAAAAGGTGAGCGGTGCACTGAGGAGTCTTTGGTGGCAAAGAACTTGTCCATGAAAGCAAAGAGGGGGAATGTATGAGAGTATAGTTATACCAATGCTCTTGTATTGGTGTGAAGCATGGGTGATGAATGTTGCAACAAAGAGAAGACTGGAGGCAGTGGAGATGTCATATCTGATGGCAGTGTGTGGTGTTAATATAATGCAGAGAATCTGTAGTTTGGAGATTGGGAGACAGTGTGGAATTATCAAAACTATTATCCAGAGGGCTAAGGAGGGGTTATTGAGATGGTTTGGACATGTAGAGAGGATGGAACAAAATGGAATGACTTTGAGAGTGTATAAATCTGTAGTGGAGGGAAGGCTGGGTAGGGGTCGACCTAGGAAAGGTTGGAGGGAGGGGGTAAAGGAGGTTTTGTGTGCAAGGGGCTTGGACTTCCAGCAAGCATGCATGAGCATGTTAGATAGCAAATGGAAACAAATGGTATTTAGGACTTTACGTACTGTTGGATTGTAAGCAAGGTAACATTTATGAAGGGATTCAGGGAAACCGGCGGGCCAGACTTAATTCCTGGAGATGGAAAGTACAGTGTCTGCACTCTGAAGGAGAGGTGTTAATGTTGCAGTTTTATTATTGTAGTGTAAGCACGCCTCTAGCAAGACAGCGATGGAGTGAATAATGAGAGAGTTTCTTTTTCGGGCCACGCTGCCTTGGTGGGAAACGGCCAATGTGTTAATAAAAAAAATTTGATACACATTGCTTGATTCTTATTATTTTTATGCAGACCATTTTTTTCATTTCCTAGTAAGTGAATCTGAAACAGATTCAGGGCAAAAATTGCATCTGAAGAATCTAAATTTTGTGGTCTGTACTGAACCATTTTCAAGTTATAAGTGGCTTAATGGTGGTCCAGGACACACACAAACCTCAAAGTATAGTATACAATACAATACTTTGACTTGTCAGTCCAACTTCGACTAATAACAAGTCACACACTAACATTAGTGTGTGACTTGTTAACGGTCAGTCGGATCAAAACGTCGTCCTAAGTTTTCTCCTCGTATATGCTGGCTATTTGTGTATTCCAGTTACAGTATTGTGATCTTTTTATTCTTTGTGGGCAAGTTGTGAATTTTTCAGCCATGGTTTGGAATATTGACTGTTTGGAGTGGCATCTGCAAAGACAGTGATTATGTATGAATGATAGTGAAAGTGTTTTTTTTTTTTTTTGTCACCCTGCCTCGGTGGGAGACTGCCAGTGTGTTAAAAAAAAAAAGAATACAAAATTTTTGTTTTAAGATCTGATGGCTTATGAAATTTTTTATACATTTTAAAAAGTGCACTTAATAACTTACTGTTCTGTTGCTGCAAGCTTATTATCATTGTGTTATACATTAAATTATTTGTTAATAAGAAAAAAACCTGCTGTGGGAGATGATCTTGTTAGAGATCTAATTTATTATTATGTTGAGGTTAAAAACCTCCCCATGTTCATTATGCCCTTGTTAAACACCTTGCATGTTCATTTCCACAGGTCCGACATATTGGTCGAGATTTGGGACTTTTAGAAGAATTTGTTCAACGCCACCCTTTCCCGGGTCCGGGCCTCGCCATTCGAGTATTATGCGCAGACGATGCCTATATGGAGAGGGACTTCTCTGAAACTCAAGTTGTTTTAAAAGTTATTGTAGATTATGCAGCTAGTGTTTTAAAGGTAAGAAGAAATTCTCTCTCTGTCTCTCTCTCTGTCTCTCTCTCTCTCTCTCTCTCTGTCTCTCTCTCTTTCTCTCTCTCTGTCTCTCTCTCTCTGTCTCTCTCTGTCTCTCTCTGTCTCTCTCTCTCTGTCTGTCTCTCTCTGTCTCTCTCTCTGTCTGTCTCTCTCTCTCTGTCTGTCTCTCTCTGTCTCTCTCTCTGTCTGTCTGTCTCTGTCTGTCTGTCTCTCTGTCTGTCTCTCTGTCTCTCTCTCTGTCTCTGTCTCTCTCTCTGTCTGTCTCTCTGTCTGTCTGTCTGTCTGTCTCTGTCTCTCTCTGTCTCTGTCTCTCTCTGTCTCTGTCTCTCTATCTCTCTCTCTCTCTCTCTCTCTCTCTCTCTCTCTCTCTCTCTCTCTCTCTCATTTTCTTTTTTTTCTCTTTTTCTCTTCTTTCTTTCTCTCTTCTTTCTTTCTCTCTTCTTTCTTTCTTTCTCTCTTTCACACAAGGTTTTACAAGGTTAGGTTAAGGTTTCTAATTTTATTTACAAGCTTAGAGCTGTTACCTACATCAGCTCATTTAAAACCTTTCTGTACTCACCTATTTGTGGTTGCAGGGGTCGAGTCCTAGCTCCTGGCCCCGCCTCTTCACCGGTTGCTACTAGGCCCTCTCTCTCCCCGCTCCATGAGCTTTATCAAACCTCGTCTTAAAACTGTGTATGGTTCCTGCCTCCACTACGTCATTTTCTAAGCTATTCCACTGCCTTACAACTCTATGACTGAAGAAATACTTCCTACTATCTCTCTGACTCATTTGTGTCTTCAACTTCCAATTGTGGCTTCTTGTTTCTGTGTCCCCTCCCTGGAACATCCTGTCTTTGTCCACCTTGTCTATTCCACGCAGTATTTTATATGTCGTTATCATGTCTCCCCTGACCCTCCTGTCCTCCAGTGTCGTCAGGCCGATTTCCCTTAATCTTTCTTCATAGGACATTCCCCTTAGCTCTGGAACTAACCTTGTCGCAAACCTTTGTACTTTCTCTAGTTTCTTGACGTGCTTTATCAAGTGCGGGTTCCAAACAGGTGCTGCATACTCCAGTATGGGCCTGACATACACGGTGTACAGTGTCTTGAATGATTCCTTACTAAGGTATCGGAATGCTGTTCTCAGGTTTGCCAGGCGCCCATATGCTGCAGCAGTTATCTGATTGATGTGTGCTTCCGGAGACATGCTCGGTGTTATACTCACTCCAAGATCTTTCTCCTTGAGTGAGGTTTGCAGTCTTTGGCCACCTAGTCTATACTCTGTCTGTTGTCTTCTGTGCCCTTCCCCTATCTTCATGACTTTGCATTTGGTAGGATTAAATTCGAGAAGCCATTTGCTGGACCAGGTGTCCAGTCTGTCCAGGTCTCTTTGAAGTCCTGCCTGGTCCTCATCAGATTTAATTCTCCTCATTAACTTCACATCACCTGCAAACAGGGACACTTCTGAGTCTAACCCTTCCGTCATGTCCTTCACATATACCAAAAATAGCACTGGTCCTAGGACCGACCCCTGTGGGACCCCGCCCGTCACAGGTGCCCACTGTGATACATCATTACGTACCATGACTCGTTGTTGCCTCCCTGTCAGGTATTCTCTGATCCATTGCAGTGCCCTTCCTGTTATATGCGCCTGATGCTCTAGCTTCTGCACTAATCTCTTGTGAGGAACTGTGTCAAAGGCCTTCTTGCAGTCCAAGAAGATGCAATCAACCCACCCCTCTCGTGTGTGTGTGTGTGTGTTTTTGTGTGTTTGTGTTTTTGTAATGTACTGGCAGTCTCCCACCATGGCAGGATGGCCTAAAAATAAGTTTTTCTTTTTTACATCTTGTAATTTATTTAGTTGGTGTTACTGGTCTCTTGCTCCCGGCATTTTTGTCGCCACTTCCGACACACACAACTTAGAGAGGAAAGATTATTTTCCACTTCCCTAATATATCTTTTTTTGTCTTGATGGAAAATTGAAAAGATCCCCCGTACTTATTGTAAAAAAGACAATGTATTTAAATAGCTATAAAAATAAATATTTTTTATTTTGATTGAAACATTGTAGTACATGTGGGTCTTGATTAGTGCAAATAATGAGTCCCATGCAATGGTCACATTATTTAGATTCACACTGTTTGAATTGTGTGTAATTTTTGCGCTTGATTTGGAGAGTTAGTGGGGATGGAAACTGGCTTTAATTGATTTTTGCACCAAATCAAAATTTGCACTATTTGAATTGGCACTAATTGAGACTTGGCTGTGTACTTGATTGTTTATATAAATTGCACTTGAAAGGGCAATAAATTCGAAGCACTAATTAATTTCATATCTTGCTAGTGTTCGGTACAGTACTTCTTGCCCATATAATTGACAGACATTTTGTTCTGGTTAGTTTGTTATTGTGGTGGGTGGTACTAGGATGGGTATGTCTAAATTTTTTTTTTTTTTCTGTACTCCAGTGTGCCAGTGGAGTGTGAGCAAAGTAACATTTATGAAAGGATTTGGAGAAACCAGTTAGTTGGACTCAGAGTCCTGGATGTGGAAAGCACAGTGCCTGCACTTTGGAAGAAGGGTGGGGATATGTTGCAGTTTTTTAACTGTAGTGTAGGTGTGTGTCTGACAAGATAGTGATGGAGCAAGTGATGATAGTGTTTCTTCTTTTTCAGGTCGCCCTGCCTCGGTGGGAAACGACCAATGCATTAAAAAAAAGTGTTCTAGGAGAGTGACTGGTAATAATTTAGAGATATAGTTTCTGTAATGCTTTCTTTCCAAGTGGAATAGAATTGTTTCTTCTAGAAGGGTAATTAGATGCTGGGAACAAGGAGATGGTAACCCTGGTTTCAATATGCAGTTACAGTAGTTCCCTCTCCCCCCTCCCCCCCTCCCCCCCTCCCCCCCCTGTATCCTCAGGGGAAACTTTCCAAGACCTGCCATGGATACCAGAAACCGTGGATAGTAGCAAACCCTGTATTTGTTATTTTTCATTTACATACATACCTATGATAGTTTAACTGATAAATTATAAACAGTAAGTGGAGAATTAGTAGTTTTTCACTGATGGGAAGTACTTCACAGCTTCTCTTAGGCTTTGAACAACTGCCACCATCATTAATTTTGTACTTTGGGGTCATTATAAAGCAAAATTAAGAGTTATTTTCAGGCCACAGTAAATCGCGGATAACTGAAACTGTGGGAACCAGACCCACGGATATGGGGGGTCCTACTGTACTAAGAATCCAGTGTAGAAAGAAGGGTAGGGGTCAACCTGAGAGAAGTTAAAAGGATGGATGGGTAAAAGAGGTTTTAAGTAGTAGGAGCTTGAGCATTCAGCAGGTGTGTGTATTCGCCTATTTGTGGTTGCAGGGGTCGAATCACAGCTCCTGGCCCTGCTTCTTTGCTGATCGCTACTAGGTTGTCTACACGCTTACTGCTCCATGAGCTTTTATCATATCTCTTTTTAAACTACGTATGGATTCTGCCTCTGCTACATCAGTCTCCAAAGTGGGTGTGTGTTTGTGTTACATTGGAGCAAGTGGAGACAGGCAATGGAGGGGCAGTCACATTACAGTTTGGACAGTCATTTGAAATATGATGCCTATATACGTCTGGCAAAACAGCTGTTGAATGAATGATGGTGAATCATCTTTTGTCACCTTATCTTGGGAAGAAGAAAGAAAAAGATGTGCACTATGGATGTAGTACAGATGTTAAGGAAAAGCAGACTGTCAGATTGCTAATGTTGTGAGTGAAGGTGACTGATGTCCTAGCACTGGATGAAATAGTTAAATAGGGCCAGTGTGTTTGAGTGGGGGTGAGGGTAAAAATAATTGTCAGGTGATCAGCAATCCATATACATACACAAGTGGGGGTGAGGGTAAAAATAATTGTCAGGTGGCCAGCAATCCATATACATACACAAGTGGGGGTGAGGGTAAAAATAATTGTCAGGTGGTCAGCAATCCATATACATACACATACATGTGTAACATTCTTATATTATAATGCAAGTTCTCATGCGTCAAACATCTCCACAGAAACATGCACTCTTAAATCGGATAGAAAACTGTACGAGTGAGGAGGAACGGCAAGAACTACACCGAATTTCTCTGAGTCAGACGTTATATGCTACGCTCATACCTGTCAAGTCTGTTGGTGTCCAGGTGAGTATTAAAGTTTTTTTTTTTTTTTATTATTATCACACTGGCCGATTCCCACCAAGGCAGGGTGGCCCGAAAAAGAAAAACTTTCACCATCGTTCACTCCATCACTGTCTTGCCAGAAGGGTGCTTTACACTACAGTTTTTAAACTGCAACATTAACACCCCTCCTTCAGAGTGCAGGCACTGTACTTCCCATCTCCAGGACTCAAGTCCAGCCTGCCGGTTTCCGTGAACCCCTTCATAAATGTAACTTTGCTCACACTCCAACAGTACATCAAGTATTAAAAACCATTTGTCTCCATTCACTCCTATCAAACACGCTCACGCATGCCTGCTGGAAGTCCAAGCCCCTAGCACACAAAACCTCCTTTACCCCCTCCCTCCAATCTTTCCTAGGCCGACCCCTACCCTGCCTTCCTTCCACCACAGACTGATACACTCTTGAAGTCACTCTGTTTCGCTCCATTCTCTCCACATGTCCGAACCACCTCAACAACCCTTCCTCAGCCCTCTGGACAACAGTTTTGGTAATCCCGCACCTCCTCCTAACTTCCAAACTACGAATTCTCTGCATTATATTCACACCACACATTGCCCTCAGACATGACATCTCCACTGCCTCCAGCCTTCTCCTCGCTGCAACATTCATCACCCATGCTTCACACCCATATAAGAGCGTTGGTAAAACTATACTCTCATACATTCCCCTCTTTGCCTCCAAGGACAAAGTTCTTTGTCTCCACAGAATCCTAAGTGCACCACTCACCCTTTTCCCCTCATCAATTCTATGATTCACCTCCTCTTTCATAGACCCATCCGCTGACACGTCCACTCCCAAATATCTGAATACATTCACCTCCTCCATACTCTCCCTCCAATCTGATATCCAATCTTTCATCACCTAATCTTTTTGTTAACATTATTACCTTATTACGAAAGTAGTAGGTTGGTAGACAGCAACCACCCAGGGAAGTACTACCGTCCTGCCAGATGACTGTGAAACAAAAACCTGTAACTGTTTTGCATGATGGTAGGATTGCTGGTTTCTTTTTCTGTCTCATAAACACGCTAAGATAACAGGGATATCTTGCTACTCCTACTTACACTTTGGTCACACTTCACAGACACGCACATGCATATATATATATACATACATCTAGGTTTTTCTCCTTTTTCTAAATAGCTCTTGTTCTTTTTTATTTCTTCTATTGTCCATGGGGAAGTGGAAAAGAATCTTTCCTCCGTAAGCCATGCGTGTCGTATGAGGCGACTAAAATGCCGGGAGCAATGGGCTAGTAACCCCTTCTCCTGTATACAATTACTAAAAAAGAGAAGAAGAAAAACTTTATAAAACTGGGTTGCTTAAATGTGCGTGGATGTAGTGCGGATGACAAGAAACAGATGATTGCTGATGTTATGAATGAAAAGAAGTTGGATGTCCTGGCCCTAAGCGAAACAAAGCTGAAGGGGGTAGGAGAGTTTCAGTGGGGGGAAATAAATGGGATTAAATCTGGAGTATCTGAGAGAGTTAGAGCAAAGGAAGGGGTAGCAGTAATGTTAAATGATCAGTTATGGAAGGAGAAAAGAGAATATGAATGTGTAAATTCAAGAATTATGTGGATTAAAGTAAAGGTTGGATGCGAGAAGTGGGTCATAATAAGCGTGTATGCACCTGGAGAAGAGAGGAATGCAGAGGAGAGAGAGAGATTTTGGGAGATGTTAAGTGAATGTATAGGAGCCTTTGAACCAAGTGAGAGAGTAATTGTGGTAGGGGACTTGAATGCTAAAGTAGGAGAAACTTTTAGAGAGGGTGTGGTAGGTAAGTTTGGGGTGCCAGGTGTAAATGATAATGGGAGCCCTTTGATTGAACTTTGTATAGAAAGGGGTTTAGTTATAGGTAATACATATTTTAAGAAAAAGAGGATAAATAAGTATACACGATATGATGTAGGGCGAAATGACAGTAGTTTGTTGGATTATGTATTGGTAGATAAAAGACTGTTGAGTAGACTTCAGGATGTACATGTTTATAGAGGGGCCACAGATATATCAGATCACTTTCTAGTTGTAGCTACACTGAGAGTAAAAGGTAGATGGGATACAAGGAGAATAGAAGCATCAGGGAAGAGAGAGGTGAAGGTTTATAAACTAAAAGAGGAGGCAGTTAGGGTAAGATATAAACAGCTATTGGAGGATAGATGGGCTAATGAGAGCATAGGCAATGGGGTCGAAGAGGTATGGGGTAGGTTTAAAAATGTAGTGTTAGAGTGTTCAGCAGAAGTTTGTGGTTACAGGAAAGTGGGTGCAGGAGGGAAGAGGAGCGATTGGTGGAATGATGATGTAAAGAGAGTAGTAAGGGAGAAAAAGTTAGCATATGAGAAGTTTTTACAAAGTAGAAGTGATGCAAGGAGGGAAGAGTATATGGAGAAAAAGAGAGAAGTTAAGAGAGTGGTGAAGCAATGTAAAAAGAGAGCAAATGAGAGAGTGGGTGAGATGTTATCAACAAATTTTGTTGAAAATAAGAAAAAGTTTTGGAGTGAGATTAACAAGTTAAGAAAGCCTAGAGAACAAATGGATTTGTCAGTTAAAAATAGGAGAGGAGAGTTATTAAATGGAGAGTTAGAGGTATTGGGAAGATGGAAGGAATATTTTGAGGAATTGTTAAATGTTGATGAAGATAGGGAAGCTGTGATTTCGTGTATAGGGCAAGGAGGAATAACATCTTGTAGGAGTGAGGAAGAGCCAGTTGTGAGTGTGGGGGAAGTTCGTGAGGCAGTAGGTAAAATGAAAGGGGGTAAGGCAGCCGGGATTGATGGGATAAAGATAGAAATGTTAAAAGCAGGTGGGGATATAGTTTTGGAGTGGTTGGTGCAATTATTTAATAAATGTATGGAAGAAGGTAAGGTACCTAGGGATTGGCAGAGAGCATGCATAGTTCCTTTGTATAAAGGCAAAGGGGATAAAAGAGAGTGCAAAAATTATAGGGGGATAAGTCTGTTGAGTGTACCTGGTAAAGTGTATGGTAGAGTTATAATTGAAAGAATTAAGAGTAAGACGGAGAATAGGATAGCAGATGAACAAGGAGGCTTTAGGAAAGGTAGGGGGTGTGTGGACCAGGTGTTTACAGTGAAACATATAAGTGAACAGTATTTAGATAAGGCTAAAGAGGTCTTTGTGGCATTTATGGATTTAGAAAAGGCGTATGACAGGGTGGATAGGGGGGCAATGTGGCAGATGTTGCAAGTGTATGGTGTAGGAGGTAGGTTACTGAAAGCAGTGAAGAGTTTTTAAGAGGATAGTGAGGCTCAAGTTAGAGTATGTAGGAAAGAGGGAAATTTTTTTTCCCAGTAAAAGTAGGCCTTAGACAAGGATGTGTGATGTCACCGTGGTTGTTTAATATATTTATAGATGGGGTTGTAAGAGAAGTAAATGCGAGGGTCTTGGCAAGAGGCGTGGAGTTAAAAGATAAAGAATCACACACAAAGTGGGAGTTGTCACAGCTGCTCTTTGCTGATGACACTGTGCTCTTGGGAGATTCTGAAGAGAAGTTGCAGAGATTGGTGGATGAATTTGGTAGGGTGTGCAAAAGAAGAAAATTAAAGGTGAATACAGGAAAGAGTAAGGTTATGAGGATAACAAAAAGATTAGGTGATGAAAGATTGAATATCAGATTGGAGGGAGAGAGTATGGAGGAGGTGAACGTATTCAGATATTTGGGAGTGGACGTGTCAGCAGATGGGTCTATGAAAGATGAGGTGAATCATAGAATTGATGAGGGAAAAAGAGTGAGTGGTGCACTTAGGAGTCTGTGGAGACAAAGAACTTTGTCCTTGGAGGCAAAGAGGGGAATGTATGAGAGTATAGTTTTACCAACGCTCTTATATGGGTGTGAAGCGTGGGTGATGAATGTTGCAGCGAGGAGAAGGCTGGAGGCAGTGGAGATGTCATGTCTGAGGGCAATGTGTGGTGTGAATATAATGCAGAGAATTCGTAGTTTGGAAGTTAGGAGGAGGTGCGGGATTACCAAAACTGTTGTCCAGAGGGCTGAGGAAGGGTTGTTGAGGTGGTTCGGACATGTAGAGAGAATGGAGCGAAACAGAATGACTTCAAGAGTGTATCAGTCTGTAGTGGAAGGAAGGCGGGGTAGGGGTCGGCCTAGGAAGGGTTGGAGGGAGGGGGTAAAGGAGGTTTTGTGTGCGAGGGGCTTGGACTTCCAGCAGGCATGCGTGAGCGTGTTTGATAGGAGTGAATGGAGACAAATGGTTTTTAATACTTGACGTGCTGTTGGAGTGTGAGCAAAGTAACATTTATGAAGGGATTCAGGGAAACCGGCAGGCCGGACTTGAGTCCTGGAGATGGGAAGTACAGTGCCTGCACTCTGAAGGAGGGGTGTTAATGTTGCAGTTTAAAAACTGTAGTGTAAAGCACCCTTCTGGCAAGACAGTGATGGAGTGAATGATGGTGAAAGTTTTTCTTTTTCGGGCCACCCTGCCTTGGTGGGAATCGGCCGGTGTGATGTGATAATAATATTACCTTACTCTTTCCTGTATTCACTTTTAATTTTCTTCTTTTGCACACCCTACCAAATTCATCCACCAATCTCTGCAGCTTCTCTTCAGAATCTCCCAAGAGCACAGTGTCATCAGTAAAGAGCAACTGTGACAACTCCCACTTTGTGTGATTCTTTATCTTTTAACTCCACGCCTCTTGCCAAGACCCTCGCATTTACTTCTCTTACAACCCCATCTATAAATATATTAAACAACCACGGTGACATCACACATCCTTGTCTAAGGCCTACTTTTACTGGGAAATAATTTCCCTCTTTCCTACATACTCTAACTTGAGCCTCACTATCCTCGTAAAAACTCTTCACTGCTTTCAGTAACCTACCTCCTACACCATACACCTGCAGCATCTGCCACATTGCCTCCCTATCCACCCTGTCATAAGCCTTTTCCAAATCCATAAATGCCACAAAGACCTCTTTAGCCTTATCTAAATACTGTTCACTTACATGTTTCACTGTAAACACCTGGTCCACACATCCCCTACCTTTCCTAAAGCCTCCTTGTTCATCTGCTATCCTATTCTCTGTCTTACTCTTAATTCTTTCAATAAAAACTCTAACATACACTTTACCAGGTATACTCAACAGACTTTTCTTTCTTTCAACACACCGGCCGTATCCCACCAAGGCGGGGTGGCCCAAAAGAAAAAACGAAAGTTTCTCCTTTTACATTTAGTAATATATACAGGAGAAGTGGTTACTAGCCCCTTGCTCCCGGCATTTTAGTCGCCTCTTACAACACGCATGGCTTACGGAGGAAGAATTCTATTCCACTTCCCCATGGAGGTAAGAGGAAATAAACAAGAACAAGAACTAGAAAGAAAATAGAAGAAAACCCAGAGGGGTGTGCATATATATATGCTTGTTCACGTATGTGTAGTTATGATTATAATAATAGTCATAGGTACCGTGAGTTTAAATAGAAGGACACAAGTGCAACTAATACAACATTTTATTATGGCAACGTTTCGCTCTCCAGGAGCTCTGTCAAGCTGTTACAAACAAAAGGACACAGGGGTATATATATAGGTATTAGAGGGAGTTGCAAGGCGTAATATAATAGTAATACTAGTAGTAGTTGTTGTAGTACTTGTGGTGGTGGTAGTAGCAGCAGCAGCTGTGTAATGACAGGGTTTGTTACACCAAAGGTAATCAAGTTTCCGTTTCTTTAAAGTGATCAACTTTGTTCATTATATTGCTGCTTCAGTGTAACTTAAAATTTCATTTGACAGTGTGCTCTGTTGAAATAACTATTGCCTAACCTTGGCACTAGACCTAGCCCACTTCTTGCATAGGCCTCTTTACCTCTTCCATTTATACTTTATACATCAAAGATCTTTGAAAGTTATTGAATTGACATTTATGCTTCTACAAATTTATAACTTTAATTGCTCTGTTTTTTCATTTGCAGGGAGACTGCCGTAGTTACAGCTATGTGTCTGGGCTTTCCTGCGACTCTGAGCCAGTGTGGGAAGATTTGGTCATACTGGCGCGGCTTATACCAAAAATCTGCCATAACATTAATCGGTAAGCCATTTCTTGGTCAAAAATCTGTCACTCGCCTTTTTTCCCACCACACCCCCTAATTCTGGGGTTGTCATGACGTGGTGGTGAGGTTTTAGCGGTATGTGCCTAGGGGTAAGGGCTTCTCTTTCTAGGGAGGGGTTCTACTATTTCCATAGGGTGCTTACCTGACAAAGCATGAAGCATATTTCTCAGCATAAATTTTGGGGCTATTTTCCATACGTCTAAATTTGCCTATGTTACTGAACGTATTATGGACACGGATTGCGAAATGTAAAAAATATTTTGAATAGTTTTACTTGCTTTGTGATTTACATTACGTGTATAGGTAATATGAGAACAAAGGTCACCACCTACCTACCTGCTATGATAATAGTTCGTTTAATGATTCAGAAAGGACCTACATATGCAGCACCTATTTTTGGTGTTCCATGGTTTCATTGGCTTTCAGTTGAGCAATTGTTCCACCCGCTGGTGAACATCGCCATGAGGTGGAAGATAATGAACAATAGCTCAGTTTGAAGCCAACAGAAACATGAAACACCATAACAGGCGCAGTATATACGAGGTCCCCTCCTATGATGTAAATTTGTTAACCATAGAAATGACATGTTTCAAACTCTGAGTAACCACACCACTCTTGTGCATTATTACTAAAATAAACAATCGTCTTTTTGCCCTCTTCCTTCATTTTAATAGAAATGTTTTGTTTCCAGAGTCTGCTTTATATTTGGTGGTGCTGTTAAGGATCTCGTGCAGGATGTCACTCAAACTAATTTAACCCCTGGAGTTCTAGCCACATTACAACAAGCTGACTTCTTGGCGAATCAGGTAGGAGAGATTTTTGGGAAAGGTTCTTAATGCATTAGTAATTAGTACACAGAGTGGAAATCTGACTAATGCCACAAAACGATTTGAAAAGCATGAACTTTTATTATGCAGCATTTGTACATTGCAAAACATTGATTTTAGCATGATGCTGAATCAGATTGTATCACAATACTAAATCTGTAAATCAGATTGGATCATGATACTGAATCTGTAAATCAAATCTTCCCTTTTGAATAAATTGAGAGTAATGTTTATTAATGTGGATATTTCCTGGTGTTCTTCAACATAGTTACTTCTGAGCGCTCGTAACGTGAGACTAAACTTGATCTTCGAACTTATTAAACTCTTTCAGAGGAATATGGCCATGTATGATAAAGCATGGAGATTATGTTACACAAGTTGTACAAGAATGATATACAATACCAACAAGATGGAAATTAAGACACATGTGCAACATAATTCTTAATTTGTATTGATAAAGCCACTGACGAGGTGAATCATAGAATTGATGAGGAGAAAAGGGTGAGCGGTGCACTTAGGAGTCTGTGGAGACAAAGAACTTTGTCCATGGAAGCAAAGAGGGTAATGTATGAGAGGATAGTTATACCAGTGCTCATATATGGGTGTGAAGCTTGGGTGATGATTGTTGCAATGAGGAGAAGGCTGGAGGCAGTGGAGATGTCATGTCTGAGGGCAATGTGTGGTGTGAATATAATGCAAAGAATTCTTTTATTATTTTTATTATCACACTGGCCGATTCCCACCAAGGCAGGGTGGCCCGAAAAAGAAAAACTTTCACCATCATTCACTCCATCACTGTCTTGCCAGAAGGGTGCTTTACACTACAGTTTTTAAACTGCAACATTAACACCCCTCCTTCAGAGTGCAGGCACTGTACTTCCCATCTCCAGGACTCAAGTCCGGCCTGCCGGTTTCCCTGAATCCCTTCATAAATGTTACTTTGCTCACACTCCAACAGCACGTCAAGTATTAAAAACCATTTGTCTCCATTCACTCCTACCAAACACGCTCACGCATGCCTGCTGGAAGTCCAAGCCCCTCGCACACAAAACCTCCTTTACCCCCTCCCTCCAACCTTTCCTAGGCCGACCCCTACCCCGCCTTCCTTCCACTACAGACTGATACACTCTTGAAGTCATTCTGTTTCGCTCCATTCTCTCTACATGTCCGAACCACCTCAACAACCCTTCCTCAGCCCTCTGGACAACAGTTTTGGTAATCCTGCACCTCCTCCTAACTTCCAAACTACGAATTCTCTGCATTATATTCACACCACACATTGCCCTCAGACATGACATCTCCACTGCCTCCAGCCTTCTCCTCGCTGCAACATTCATCACCCATGCCTCACACCCATATAAGAGCGTTGGTAAAACTATACTCTCATACATTCCCCTCTTTGCCTCCAAGGACAAAGTTCTTTGTCTCCACAGACTCCTAAGTGCATCACTCACTCTTTTTCCCTCATCAATTCTATGATTCACCTCATCTTTCATAGACCCATCCGCTGACACGTCCACTCCCAAATATCTGAATACATTCACCTCCTCCATACTCTCTCCCTCCAATCTGATATCCAATCTTTCATCACCTAATCTTTTTGTTATCCTCATAACCTTACTCTTTCCTGTATTCACCTTTAATTTTCTTCTTTTGCACACCCTACCAAATTCATCCACCAATCTCTGCAACTTCTCTTCAGAATCTCCCAAGAGCACAGTGTCATCAGCAAAGAGCAGCTGTGACAACTCCCACATTGTGTGTGATTCTTTATCTTTTAACTCCACGCCTCTTGCCAAGACCCTCGCATTTACTTCTCTTACAACCCCATCTATAAATATATTAAACAACCACGGTGACATCACACATCCTTGTCTAAGGCCTACTTTTACTGGGAAAAAATTTCCCTCTTTCCTACATACTCTAACTTGAGCCTCACTATCCTTGTAAAAACTCTTCACTGCTTTCAGTAACCTACCTCCTACACCATACACCTGCAACATCTGCCACATTGCCCCCCCTATCCACCCTGTCATATGCCTTTTCCAAATCCATAAATGCCACAGAGACCTCTTTAGCCTTATCCAAATACTGTTCACTTACATGTTTCACTGTAAACACCTGGTCCACACACCCCCTACCTTTCCTAAAGCCTCCTTGTTCATCTGCTATCCTATTCTCCGTCTTACTCTTAATTCTTTCAATTATAACTCTACCATACACTTTACCAGGTATACTCAACAGACTTATCCCCCTATAATTTTTGCACTCTCTTTTATCCCTTTTGCCTTTATACAAAGGAACTATGCATGCTCTCTGCCAATCCCTAGGTACCTTACCCTCTTCCATACATTTATTAAATAATTGCACCAACCACTCCAAAACTATATCCCCACCTGCTTTTAACATTCATAGTTTGGAAATTAGGAGGAGGTCGGGATTACCAAAACTATTATCCAGAGGGCTGAGGAGGAGTTGTTGAGGAGGTTTGGACATGTAGAGAGAATGGAACGAAACAGAGTGACTTCGAGAGTGTATAAATGTGTAGTGGAGGGAAGGTGGGGTAGGGGTTGGCCTAGGAAAGGTTGGAGGGAGGCAATAAAGGAGGTTGTGTGCGAGGATCTTGGGCTTCCAGTAGGCACGCATGAGTGTATTTGATAGGAGTGAATGGTGACAAATGGTTTTTAATACTTGATGTACTGTTGGAGTGTGAGCAAAGTAACATTTATGAAGGGGTTCAGGGAAACCGGCGGGCCGGACTTGAGTCCTGGAGGTGGGAAGTACAGTGCCTGCACTCTGAAGGAGGGGTGTTAATGTTGTAGTTTTATAACTGTAGTGTAAAGCATGTCTTAGTGTAAAGCACTCCTCTGGCAAGACAGTGATGGAGTGAGTGATGAAAGTTTTTCTTTTTCGGGCCATCCTGCCTTGGTGAGACTCGGCTGATGTGTTAATATGATATAATATAAAGCCACTGGATGGCGAAACGTCTACAATAAAGATACCCAGATGTTGCACACGTCTTAATTTTCACGGAGACTGTATTGGTAGCAGATGAATATTTGCAAAAGTTTGAAGTTAAAAAAAAAAGTAGGTAATACTGTGACTTTCATGCTTAATGAAGGTGATAGAGAAGCAGCCAGCATCTCTCTGAAGGAGGGGTGGGGATATCTGCAGTTTTGAGGTGTAGTATTGGCACCTCTCTGGCAAGACAGGGATGAAGTGAGTGATGGCAAAAGTGTTTCTTCTTTTTTGGGCCACCCTGATTTAGTGAGTAATGGCTGATGTGTTGAAAAAAAAAGAATACAGTGTAATATACCCATTTTTTTTTTTTCCTCAACAAGTTGGCCATCTCCCACCGAGGCAGGGTGACCCAAAAAAGAAAGAAAATCCCCAAAAAGAAAATACTTTCATCATCATTCAACACTTTCACCACACTCGCACATTATCACTGTTTTTGCAGAGGTGCTCAGGATACAACAGTTTAGAAGCATATACATATAAAGATACACAACATATCCCTCCAAACTGCCAATATCCCAAACCCCTCCTTTAAAGTGCAGGCATTGTACTTCCCATTTCCAGGACTCAAGTCCGACTATATGAAAATAATAATTTTTTTTTTTCAACAAGTTGGCCGTCTCCCACCGAGGCAGGGTGACCCAAAAAAGAAAGAAAATCCCCAAAAAGAAAATACTTTCATCATCATTCAACACTTTCACCACACTCACACATAATCACTGTTTTTGCAGAGGTGCTCAGAATACAACAGTTTAGCAGCATATACGTATAAAGATACACAACATATCCCTCCAAACTGCCAATATCCCAAACCCCTCCTTTAAAGTGCAGGCATTGTACTTCCCATTTCCAGGACTCAAGTCCGACTATATGAAAATAACCGGTTTCCCTGAATCCCTTCACTAAATATTACCCTGCTCACACTCCAACAGATCGTCAGGTCCCAAGTATCATTCGTCTCCATTCACTCCTATCTAACACGCTCACGCACGCTTGCTGGAAGTCCAAGCCCCTTGCCCACAAAACCTCCTTTACCCCCTCTCTCCAACCCTTTCGAGGACGAAAATAATATACCCATGTTTAATTTATTTGTACTTAAATTCAGTAACTTAGTTGAAATGGTTAAATAACACATAAGTTGTATTTTCAAAAAAACAGAATACAGGTCTCCCTCAACATTCGTCTTTTCAACTTTTGCGGGCTTCACACATTCACGAATTCCCATCCACCAAATAATATTTATGTTGAGGACATTGATAGAGGCATAATTCCCTACAAAACTCTGTAAGTATGAAGAAACAGTCTCAGTTGCCCATCACAATGTTCTTCACAAGGAAGCTTGCCACAACAGTCCCCATCCCTTTACCCAAGGTCCTGTCTATGCTAAAACCTTGGGTAGTTTCAAAGCATATAAATCTATAGGGGAAGGAAGGCGGGGTAGGGGTCATCCTCGAAAGGGCTGGGGAGAGGGGGAAAAGGAGGTTTTGTGGGCGAGGGGCTTGGACTTCCAGCAAGCGTGCATGAGCGTGTTAGATAGGAGTGAATGGAGACGAATGGTACTTGGGACCTGACGATCTGTTGGAGTGTGAGCAGGGTAATATTTAGTGAAGGGATTCAGGGAAACCGGTTATTTTCACATAATCGGACTTGAGTCCTGGAAATGGTAAGTACAATGCCTGCACTTTAACCCTTAAACGGTCCAAACGTATATATACGTTTTTTCAACATCTGAAAGTATGTAAAAAAATGTAGATCTTCTTTTTTGTTTTACATTTGAAAACGTGTAAAAAAAAACTTTTATCTACATTTTTTTTTTGTTGTATTTGAAAATATGTAAAAAAAAAAAGTAGATCTACTTTTGTAGCGCTACAAATTTGAACGTCGATTTGTTTGGACCGTTTAAGGGTTAAAGGAGGGGTTTGGGATATTGGCAGTTTGGAGGGATGTATTGTGTATCTTTATACGTATATGCTTCTAAACTGTTGTATTCTGAGCACCTCTGCAAAAACAGTGATAATATGTGAGTGTGGTGAAAGTGTTGAATGATGATGAAAGTATTTTCTTTTTGGGGATTTTCTTGGGTGAGATGTTATCAACAAATTTTGTTGAAAATAAGAAAAAGTTTTGGAGTGAGATTAACAAGTTAAGAAAGCCTATGGGGGAAGTTCGTGAGGCAGTAGGTAAAATGAAAGGGGGTAAGGCAGCCGGGATTGATGGGATAAAGATAGAAATGTTAAAAGCTTCTAAACTGTTGTATTCTTTTTTGGGTCACCCTGCCTCGGTGGGAGACGACCGACTTGTTGAAAAAAAAATACATTAGTGAGAGGGGTTGGATTTGAGTGGGACCTGCACGTGAGTAAATAGAATTATCAAAGCTTATTGCTTGGGTAGCATTTATTCTGTTAGTGGATTGGATTTGTGAAGGACCTGCCAAGTATGGCCAACAGGCCTACTGTAGTGTTCCTCCTTTCTTATGTTCTTATGATGATGAGTGGAATAGTCTGCCTAGTATGGTTATAAGAACATGTGAACATAAGAAAGGAGGAACACTGCAGTAGGCCTGATTTCCCATACTAGGCAGGTCCTTCACAAATCCAACCCACTAACAGAATAAACACTACCCAAGCAATAAGCATTGACAATTCTATTTACTCACATGCAAGTCCCACTCAAATCCAAATCCTTTCACTCATGTACTTATCCAACCTAAATTTTAAACAACCCAAGGTTTTAGCTTTGATATTTCTATTTACTCACATGCTAAACCCTTGGGTAGTTTAAAATTTGGGTTGGACAAATACACGAGTGTGAATCTGAACCAGGATGCAACTTTACCAGCAGCTGAAAGAAGAGCTTAGGGTTGCTAAGCTGGAGATACGGCGATTAACAGAGGAGAACAAGAGGATTCGTAGTAATCCTCCTGTTGAGAGTCCCCAGGTTAAGAGGGGAACTTGGTCAGTGGCCAGGCAGCATGGAACCAAGCTAAGGATCAAGAAGACTGTTGGAGAGGCAGAAACAACGAGAAACCAGAAGACTACTGTGGAAACTTCCAACCCATTTTTGGTGCTACCTGACGAATGTGAGTGTTCTACTGGGAATGCCACAACGAGCACCAAGGAAGCATTGGCAGACGTGAGTGAGACATCCCTAGAAACCCCAACGAAGACCATCGAGAACGTCTTGACGAATTCCACAAGTGAAGGTGTAGTGCTACCTAAAGAATGTGAGTCAACTACTGGGAACATCACGACGGACGTTGCCAAGGAACGTAAAAACGTTGTTGTTGGGGATAGCCAGAGTAGGTACATGGATAGGGCATTCTGCTTGAAGGACGGGAGTAGGAGGCAGAGAGTGTGTTTTCCTGGGGCTGGGATGAAGAATATTGTTAGCCGTCTGGATGACATTATGAGAGGTAATAGGAGCAATCCTATTATCTGTCTCAGTGCTGGAGGCAACGATGTTAGCAGACGTAGGAGTGAGGACCTGATTAGCAGGTATAGGTCAGCAATAGAGATAATTAGGAGGAAGGGTGGGAACCCTGTCATATGTGGTATTTTGCCAAGGAAAGGAGTTGGAAATGAATGGTTGTCCAGGGCAATTGGTGTCAATTGCTGGCTGGACAAATACTGTAAGGAAAATGCGGTAACATTCATTGACAACTGGGATCCCTTCTATGGCAGAAATGACATGTGTGCCAGGGATGGGGTTCACTTACCTAGGTTTGGGGTGGGAGCACTGGCCAACGCAGTGGAGGAAGCTGTTAGGTCTTTAAACTAGGAATAGTGGTATGGGTTTTGGCGGGAAAACAGTGAAGTCCCAGTGTAGTAATATGAGTACTAGGAGAACTAGTAATAGCCAAAAAGAGGTTGATATTGGAAAGCCAGTGACACTAGGTGACAAGGACAGTAAGAGGTTTAGTGGAATAACAGAAAGGAGCAGGAAAGGTAAAGAGAAAGGAGGGTCCTTAAATATATATTACACAAATAGTCATAGTGCTAGGAATAAGATGGACGAGTTGAGACTAGTTGCTAGTGCAGGTAACATTGATGTATTTGCCTTAACTGAGACGTGGTTCAATGCGAAAAATCGGGACATGCCTGCTGAATGTCACATGCAGGGTTTTAAATTGTTCCAAGTAGACAGAAGTATCGGGAAGGGGGTGGGGTGCCACTGTATGTCCGAGATCGCTTGAACTGTTGCAGAAAAATGGGTATTAAGTCTGAAGTAACGCATATAGAGTCTGTTTGGATAGAATTTTCAGAGGGACATGAAAAATTTATTTTAGGTGTGATATACCGTCCCCCAAACTTAGATAGGGACCAAGGGAGACTACTATGGGAGGAAATTGTTAAGGCCACAAGGCATGATAACGTAGTAATTCTAGGAGACTTTAACTTTAGTCATATTGATTGGAATTTCTTGGCTGGGAATTTAGAATCAAATGACTTCTTAGAAGTAGTTCAGGATTGTTTTTTGAAGCAGTTTGTCACAGAGCCTACAAGGGGAAATAACCTGCTTGACTTGGTTTTGGCAACAAGGAAACCCTTGTTGTTAATTTAGAAATTACGGAGGAACTCGGCACAAGCGATCACAAATCAATTACCTTTAGCATTGAATGGAAGTATGATAGTGGGGATAATTCAGTACTGGTCCCAGATTTTCGCTTAGCAGATTATAATGGGCTTAGAGAACACTTTTCTGTGGACTAGGGTAACGAAGAGAGCTATCAGTATGACAGTTTTCTTAACACAATACATGCTGCCCAAAGGACATTTATCCCATATAAGGAAATTAGATCGAATAGAAATGACCACAAATGGATGAATAATAGGCTCAGATATCTTTTAGGACAGAAAAAAGGAATTTATAGGCGCATCAAAAGTGGTGAGAGTCATCTTGTGAATCGGTATATTGACATTAAGAGGGACATTAAAAAGGGGATAAGAAAAGCTAAACGGGACTATGAAATTAAAGTTGCTAGGGATTCTAAAACTAACCCAAAAAGTTTTTTCCAGGTTTATAGAACAAAAGTTAGAGATAAGATAGGTCCCCTTAAAAATAACTCTGGGCATCTCACTGACAAGGAGAATGAAATGTGCTATATTCTTAATAATTATTTTCTCTCGGCTTTCACTCAGGAAGACTAACAATGTCCCAGTAATTAATTTTTATAGTGGGCCTGATGATGATGAATTATGCAATATCACAGTCACTACCGAATTGGTTATCAAACAGATAGACCGGTTAAATCAAAATAAATCCCCGGGCCCTGATGAACTTTTTTCAAGGGTTCTTAAAGAATATAAAATGGAACTTTGGGAAGCATTAACTAATATTTCTCTTCAAACAGGTGTAGTGTCTGATATGTGGAAGATGGCTAATGTAATTCCTATTTTTAAAGCAGGGGACAAGTCGTTACTGTCAAATTACCGCCCAGTAAGCCTAACCTCAATTGTAGGCAAATTACTAGAGTCAGTTATGGAAAGCATATAAATCTATAGGGGAAGGAAGGCGAGGTAGGGGTCGTCCTCGAAAGGGTTGGAGAGAGGGGGTAAAGGAGGTTTTGTGGGCAAGGGGCTTGGACTTCCAGCAAGCGTGCGTGAGCGTGTTAGATAGGAGTGAATGGAGACGAATGGTACTTGGGACCTGACGATCTGTTGGAGTGTGAGCAGGGTAATATTTAGTGAAGGGATTCAGGGAAACTGGTTATTTTCATATAGTCGGACTTGAGTCCTGGAAATGGGAAGTACAATGCCTGCACTTTAAAGGAGGAGTTTGGGATATTGGCAGTTTGGAGGGATATGTTGTGTATCTTTATATGTGTATGCTTCTAAACTGTTGTATTCTGAGCACCTCTGCAAAAACAGTGATTATGTGTGAGTGTGGTGAAAGTGTTGAATGATGATGAAAGCATTTTCTTTTTGGGGATTTTCTTTCTTTTTTGGGTCACCCTGCCTCGGTGGGAGGCGGCCGACTTGTTGAAAAAAAAAATTATATCTGATAATATAAGAAGCCATCTCGATAAGCACAGCTTGATTAATGATACTCAGCACGGATTCATGAGGGGCCGTTCCTGCCTAACTAATTTATTAACCTTCTTCAGTAAAGCTTTTCAGGCCGTTGATCATGATGAAGAATTCGATATTGTTTATTTAGATTTTAGTAAGGCTTTTGATAGAGTACCGCACCAGAGACTGTTAAAAAAAATGGCAGCTCATGGTATTGGGGGAAAAGTGCTGTCATGGATCGAGTCATGGCTCACTAATAGGAAGCAGAGAGTATGCTTAAATGGGGTTAAATCCGAGTGGGGATCTGTAACAAGTGGCATACCACAGGGATCAGTCTTAGGCCCGTTGTTGTTTATAATATATATCAGTGGCCTTGATGAGGGTATTACTAGTGATATGAGCAAATTCGCCGATGACACAAAGATAGGTAGGATAATTGATTCAAACGTAGATGTTAAGGAACTTCAGGAGGATTTAGACAAACTCTATTCCTGGTCAGAAAAGTGGCAGATGCAGTTTAATGTAGATAAATTCAAGGTTCTGAAGCTCGGGAGTGTCCATAACCCTAGCACTTACAAGTTAAATAATGTAGAACTTAGCCATACAGATTGCGAAAAGGACTTTGGGGTTATGGTAAGCAGCAACCTTTATCCAAGACAGCAATGCTTAAGCGTACGTAATAAGGCAAATAGATTATTGGGATTTATATCAAGAAGTGTAAGCAACAGAAGTCCAGAGGTTATACTGCAGCTTTATACATCATTAGTAAGGCCTCACCTAGATTATGCAGCTCAATTCTGGTCTCCATATTACAGAATGGACATAAATTCGTTAGAAAACATTCATAAGAACATAAGAAAGGAGGAACACTGCAGCAGGCCTGTTGGCCCATACTAGGCAGGTCCTTTACAATCCATCCCACTAACAAAACATTTGCCCATCCAATTTTCAATACCACCCAAGAAATAAGCCCTTGTTAACCCTATTCACTCATATGCTAGTCCCACTCAAATCCAACCTCTCTCACTCATGCATTTATCTAACCTAAATTTGAAACTACCCAAGGTTTTAGCCTCAATAACCCAACTAGGTAGACTTTTCCACTCATCAACTACCCTATTTCCAAAACAATACTTTCCGATGTCCTTTCTAAATCTAAACTTGTCTAATTTGAATCCATTACTGCGGGTTCTCTCTTGGAGAGATATCCTCAAGACCTTATCTATATCACCTTTATTAATACCCATCTTCCACTTATACACTTTGATCATGTCTCCTCTCATTCTTCGTCAAACAAGTGAATGTAATTTAAGGGTCTTCAATCTTTCTTCATAAGGAAGATTTCTAATGCTGTGTATTAATTTAGTCATTCTATGCTGAATGTTTTCTAACGAATTTATGTCCATTCTGTAATATGGAGACCAGAACTGACCTGAATAATCTAGGTGAGGTCTTACTGATTATGTATGAGGCCTTACTAATGATGTAATGAGGCCTTACTAATGATGTAAAGGCAGTATTGTATTAGATTTCCCTACAATATATTGGGGCACCAAACATTCGTGAGGCTCTTGATCCCCTAACCCTACGACACTAAAACCAAACGTGGTGTAATTATAGGCTTCTTCCTACGTGCACTCAGAATCTGCAGCAATGAGTTTCTTGAAGAAGAATGCACGATGATTGAACAAGTATTTTCTAAACTCCACTATCCTCGTCACTTCATCAGAGACTGCAGACGACGGGCATTAAACATCTTCAACACACCCAGAGAAGACACTGCCGAGAAGAGATACATAGTCCTCCCCACCAACTCCATTGCCAAACACGTTTCCAACATCTTTTCCAATACCTCATTTCAAGTATCTACCTCCACAACCACGACCATCAAGGACATTACCAGTGATAGACAGGACAAGCTTCCATCCTCTGCAGGGGTATACACAATCCCTTGTAATGACTGCAACAAGTTATACGTTGGCGAAACATCAAGGGACCTCCAAACACGTATTTCAGAACACCAATACGCAAGCAGGTCTGACGACACAAGGAATGCCTGCGTACAACACCGTAATTCACACAACCACTTGATAAACTACAGAAACTCAAGACTTATCGCCACAGAAGACAACACTCAATACCGAAGAATCCTGGAATCATCACTTATTTATATATCCGACAACTTCAACCAGAATAGTGGCTTCTATAACATAGCTGAACCACTTGCCAAGAAGCTTCTTCGTCGTTATCCCACATAAGAACACTGTAGAAGGTCTGCTCACAAACTTGTCCAATCTCCTTTCCAAGCTACCCAAGATTTTAGACTCTATAACCCCACTCGGTACATCATCAGATGCAGCATTCTCCACCTGACCTCAGCATTCTGAACCTGACTATAAATACTCGCGTTCCTTCCACCCCAGGTAGTTCTGTTTGTGACTTGAAAAAGCCCACTGTGTGGGCGAAACGTAGTCAATAAAGGATCACATTATACTGTATATGTGTTTATATTTCCATTGTGTCGGTATTTTATACCATTTATTTCCATCCCCTAACCCTCGCGAATTTTGAGGGAGACCTCTAGTCATGTATACTTGCAGATTTAAGGCTTTCACAATGTTGTGAAATTATTGTTTCAAGCTTAAATTGTTATGTGGCCAAATTTTTGACTGAGTCTTACTTGTTAAGATGAAGTAATGTTGTATATTATGCTAATTGATGTTGTAATATTATATACCATTACAGGTACTGGCGGAATCTGGATTCACGGAGAAGTTAGCACAGATGCCCATAGTATTAATACCAGTACACTTTGATCGGGACCCAGTTGCACGTTTACCCTCCTGCCAGCGGTCTGTGGTCCTGAGACCCTTCATAACACATGACTTCATGACTGGTATACCTGCACTGCCAGGCAAACACATCCCAGTTGAGGTAAACCTGGAGGTTATAGGCAGTAGTAGAAAGTTATTTTGTTTGATAGGCTTAGAGCTGTTATCATACATCAGCTCATTTCAGTGTCCAGTGCTGTCTAAAATTTACTACCAAATACACAGGATGCCACCCATAACAGTTGGCTAACACCTAAGTGTATTAGGTTAGGTAAGATTTGTCAGGAAATAGCACAAGTGTTTCCTGACGTGGGTCATTGTCCTACGATGACTTGCAGCTGGAGCTTTTGTTCATCTGACCGAGGCCTTTCGCTGGCTTACAGGGCCATCCCTTTTAAAACTAAGATTATTGAAAAAAAATTTTAGTAATATATTCTTTTTGGCACCTAGGTACAGTACCTATTTACTGCTAGAAAAGCAGGGGGAGCAGGTGTAAGGAAACATTTATACCTACCCCTCAATCAAACTTGGGTTCTTCAGTCATTAGGAAATACATTTTTTTTTATTTTTATTTATTATCACACTGGCCAATTCCCACCAAGGCAGGGTGGCCCGAAAAAGAAAAACTTTCACCATCATTCACTCCATCACTGTCTTGCCAGAAGGGTGCTTTACACTACAGTTTTTAAACTGCAACATTAACACCCCTCCTTCAGAGTGCAGGCACTGTACTTCCCATCTCCAGGACTCAAGTCCGGCCTGCCGGTTTCCCTGAACCCCTTCATAAATGTTACTTTGCTCACACTCCAACAGCAATGAGGAAGTCTTGTACTATATTTTTTCTTTTAACACACCGGCCATATCCCACCAAGGCAGGGTGACCTAAAAAGAAAAACTTTTGTTTTTCTTTTTAAATTTAGTAGTTTATACAGGAGAAGGGGTTACTAGCTCCTTGCTCCCTGTGTGTTAGGCACCTCTTGCAAAATGCATGTCTTATGGAGGAAGATTTCTGTTCCACTCTCCCATGGAGAATTATTATTGTTGTTGTTGTTATTATGATGTTATCCAGACTGATTATTACATGTTCGGTTTGTTTTACCTTGCATGTGCCGCATGTCTGGTACAGTAATCTGTTGTGTTGAAAATCTTGCTAAGTCTTTTTGTGACTTAACAATTATTAATACTACTAACACATTTTATAGATTATTCTTGTATATATGTATACATTACTCTTCTCTACAGTATTAAAGGTGGCAGGTTTTTTTCTTTTTATAGGGGGGATAATAGAGATTCAATAAATGTGTTTCCTCCCTAGTAAAGAGCCTACTGGGTTATGCTCAGTATTTTGTATGTTGAAGTCATGTGCAAGACAGTGGTGGAGTGAATGATGGTGAAAGTTTTTCTTTTTTGGGCCACCCTGCCTTGGTGGGAGACTGCCGATGTGTTAATAAAAATATTCCCCTGAATTCGAGCACCAGTGTGTGGCCATTCCTTTGAATTTTCTGGCATTTACTCTGTTTACATAGGTGAGGGTTGTACACTGATGCTGCATCAAGACAAGGTCACTTGTATGAGGAAGTGTCTTGTGACCATGTCTTAATCATGGTCAAGTGTCCCTATTGCTGTGACATCAAAGATAGCTCGCCTGTTAGTGTTTGTAGCGATCTTGTCTTTGTCTATGTGAGGTCTCCACACTGTGGCAATACTAAGAATAGGTTGTGTATGAGAGAGAGAGAGCGGGTGTGCTAGAACAAGTACGAGTACTCACCTGTATCTGGTCATTCAAGGTAAAAGACTACATTCACTCTGCATGAGAATATTAATCATATAAAAGTGTTCTTGAGTACAGCTAAGGACTCCCCTATTATAATTCCTTTTATATGTAACATTTTGTTGTTGAGTTTTTAAAATATTAAACCATAAGGAATTATTTTAAATGGGCAGGATTCTATTTTCTGTCTTTCATTTCAGCTGGTAAACAAAATGGTTGCAGAAATTCTTGGAGTCCCCGGGATAAGTCGTGTTCTGTACGACTTAACCTCCAAACCACCGGGAACAACTGAATGGGAGTGACCAATCTAGTACCCGTTATCAGCCAATATTGAATAGCTGAAGATAAGAGGACAATGAAGGATATTGTCCTTCCTGTTAAAAAATCCATTGGATGCCTTGGATGAGTGGAAGATTGATTAGAGGCCAAGGTGAACTCAACCATAACTCAGGTCAGGATGAGAGCAAATCCAGCAATGCTGAGACACGACAGTGTGCAGCAACTTGTGAATCCGCTCAGTAGTTGACTCTGCCATAAGTGGAAAGGTAAAGGAAACTGGATTCTGTGTTTGGCACTTAAAAAGACATGAAAAGTATTTTATCCTTTGATAATTTTTTCAGTGACCCATATTAGAGAGTTTATCCATTAACTGAACAGTGTATGCCATGGACAAACAACTCCAACTTCATCAGTGCTTAGCCTCGGACAGTTCTGTGTACACTACCGGGCATATTCCTTGCTGCTCGGCTTTCATTACTCGCTACCAATTATTTACCGCACACAAACTTCGTTCCTTTGCTAACGATTTAGTACTGATGAATCTTTGTATGTTGGGGCAGATATGGAGAGAGGGAGGTTGAGGGGGGGAGGGAAATGGTTGGAGTATGTACTGAATAGTAGTGCTGGAGGATACTGGTAGCTCAATATAGCTGTGATGATGTGGTCAGTTGCCATCAAGCATGAAGCAGGTGCTGGGGGAGTACAAGTGAGTTGTCTACCAAGTCATGCAAGAAACCAAATTATTATTTGTTAGTACAGCAGTCACCAGTTTATGGATGAGTTGTGTTGACATTGTTTCAACTTACAAATGAGTTGTACTCTTGGTGTTTGAATTAATGAATGAGTTGTACTCTCGGTGTTTGGATTAATGAATGAATTGTACTCTTGGTGTTTGGATTAATGAATGGATTGCACTCCTGGTGTTTCAACTTAGGATTGAGTTGCACTCCTGGTGTTTTCAATTTAGAGTTGAGTTACACTGTTGGTGTTTCAATTTAGGGTTGAGTTACACTTTTGTGTTTCAATTTAGGGTTGAGTTACACTCCTGGCATTTGAACTTAGGATTGAGCTACACTCCTGGTGTCTCAACTTAGGATTGAGTTGCACTCCTGGTGTCTCAACTTAGGATCGAGTTGCACTCCTGGTGTCTCAACTTAGGATTGAGTTGCACTCCTGGTGTCTCAACTTAGGATCAAGTTGCACTCCTGGTGTCTGAACTTAGGATCAAGTTGCACTCCTGGTGTCTCAACTTAGGATCGAGTTGCACTCCTGGTGTCTCAACTTAGGATCGAGTTGCACTCCTGGTGTCTCAACCTAGGATGAAGTTGCACTCCTGGTGTCTCAACTTAGGATCAAGTTGCACTCCTGGTGTCTCAACTTAGGATTGAGTTGCACTCCTGGTGTCTCAACTTAGGATTGAGTTGCACTCCTGGTGTCTCAACTTAGGATCAAGTTGCACTCCTGGTGTCTCAACTTAGGATCAAGTTGCACTCCTGGTGTTTCAACTTAGGATCGAGTTGCACTCCTGGTGTCTCAACTTAGGATTGAGTTGCACTCCTGGTGTCTCAACTTAGAATCGAGTTGCACTCCTGGTGTCTCAACTTAGGATCGAGTTGCACTCCTGGTGTCTCAACTTAGGATTGAGTTGCACTCCTGGTGTCTCAACTAAGGATCGAGTTGCACTCCTGGTGTCTCAACTTAGGATCGAGTTGCACTCCTGGTGTCTCAACTTAGGAACTTAAGTTTGTAACCAAGAGCATTTTATTTTTTTATCCTATAGAAAACAATCAAACGAAGGGTAATTTTGTCACACTTTGGTAACTATTTTGCCACTTTCGTGACTTTTCTGTCCCTCATTCGTAAGTGCGGATCACTGTAACACATGCATTTGTAAGTCGGGCGACCCCATGTATAAATTAACATTTATATTCTTTACAGGCCTGTATTGCAATTTTATTTTCGCTGTTACTGTCATTGCAAGATATTTGGCCAAGTTTCATTAGGGTATGGTAACGTAATGAATGTGTAGCGTATGTTGCGTAATGCGTGTGTGTGTGTGTGTGTGTGTGTGCTGGCGGCTACGGCAGTTTCCACGCCAAAAAAAAAGTTTCGTGCAAACACCAAGAATTTTGTTTC
Organism: Cherax quadricarinatus; assembly: GCF_038502225.1. Lineage (NCBI taxonomy): Eukaryota > Metazoa > Arthropoda > Malacostraca > Decapoda > Parastacidae > Cherax > Cherax quadricarinatus. Next base: position 5,052,188 of record NC_091386.1, read on the forward strand.
TTTAATTTATATTTTTATAAAATCTAAAGTTCAATGATTTGTGTAAGAATTTTTTTTTTAAATTTTCAGATTTTTTTTATTTTAGGTGTTGGTGTTATGAAGCCAAGGGGATGGTATACACTGAAATTATTGCTTTACGAATGTTTACATTCTGTTTTTCAGTAGAGTCGAAAGCCTAGGTTACATTCAAGAAAATTGAAACACACACACACACACACACACACACACACACACACACACACACACACACACACACACACACACACACACACACACTGACACAAACACACTGACACACAAACTGACACACACACACACACACACACACACACACACTGACACAAACACTCTGACACACAAACTGACACACACACACACACACACACACACACTGACACACTGACACACACACTGACACACACACACACTAACACACACACACTGACACACACACACACTGACACACACACACTGACACACACACACTGACACACACACACTGACACACACACACTGACACACACACACTGACACACACACACTGACACACATTGACACACACACACTGACACACACACTGACACACACACACTGACACACACAGACACACACACACTGACACACACACACACTGACACACACACACACACTGACACACACACACTGACACACACACACACTGACACACACACACACTGACACACACACACTGACACACACACACTGACACACACACACTGACACACACACACTGACACACACAGACACACACACACACACACTGACACACACACACACTGACACACACACACACACACACACACACACATACATAGTGTGTGTGTGTGAGAAAGTGTAAAGGAAAGAGAAAGAGTTAGTGAGTTCTGTTATCTATCTACACCTAAATCAAATCTTAACTTACTTAGGTCATTGTATATTAAGATTCCTTGCATTATAGGGGTATTTTGTATGAAATACTGTACACTTGTTTTATACATAAGCCTATTTATAATTGTTGTAAATTTCACATTTAGGACATTGTGAAGATGAACCATTTAATACACCATATTTAGTTATCTTGCTTATTTGTCATGACCTACTTGTGTATATGTGCACTCTCTTGTGTGTGCTCATACTTGCGTGCACACACGTACAGGAGGGCCCCGTTTTTAAGGCCGTTAGGTTCCCAAATTGCCAGCGAGTGGAAAAGAGCATTTTTTCAATATCAGATGCATCTAAACCGCCTGAAAACGTGTTTATCACATATTAAGTGTTTAATACATCTAGGTGAAATAAATATATAGTACAAACAATACTTATCTTAAAATATGGCGCCGGTTGCCCTTCCCTTACGCAACTGTTGTATGGAAAAGCGGAAAAAGCACCCAACATTATGACGACTCAATTGAAAATCAAAAACACGGAACACCAACAAGAGGGCGCCAAATATGCGGGGCCCTCCTGTATACTGAGACATCTGGAAATTTTCTAGTCAGGAGTCTTTTTTTTTCTCTCTCTAATTTTTGTGCCTCAACTGTATGTACGCTAGTTTAATGCGGTGGCAAGGAAAATTAGCTTGTTTCATTTGCTCTATAAGAATAGAGTGTAAAAATTTCTTGCATGCATACTTGTCTGTGTATGAGGTATGATATTTCTCAGACTGAATACTGTATATTAGAGCTGTAGAAGTCCTAATGTTTTTCCAAGCTCATGCCTAATGTGCCTCATGTCTCTCCAGTGCTGCATATGTCTACACATTTTGGTCTCTGATGCATCAGTTGAAAATGTCGTAAGTCGAATATGAATGTGATATGATAAATAAGTAAATAATAAGTTTATCCTATCAATAAATGTACAGTATTGTACAGCACCAAACAACAGTTTTATCGCACCATCGTAAAGTTGAAACATTATATGTCAAACCATTGTAAAGCGAGAAGCATCGGTGTTTGATAATGAGGGCCTGGTGGTTCATAACTTTTTTGAGTTTTGAGTTATTCTACTCCCAGAGCCCGGCTATGGGCCAGGCTCATCCTGCCATAAACACCTTTTCTTTATCAGTTTCTGAAAAAATCAAAGGAATCTTGACATTATGATTATGGTAGGACCATCTTTCCCAGGAGTTGGGCCATGTCAGACATTACTTTTAAATTTATTTCCAGGTCTGGTAACTGCTTGTTGTAGCTGGTCAATGGGACGTGGTACCTGGTGCCTCTACCATTGTATTTGCCTCTGTACACGTCTGGACTGAATGGTAATTTTCTGCCAAAAGATCATTCGATTGTGTATCTAAAAGCTTCCATATACTTTCCTAAGTTGCTAGTTGACATCGTTTGCACAGCCTTTCTCAGCACTTCCCACGAGTACTCTATATTCTTCAGTGGTAGTACTTTGATGTTGGTAAAGGACTTTTGATCCAAGGAATTAGAGCTACCCTTCCCTTGGATCAGACATGATTACAGTATCTCTCATTCCAAAAGCACCTTATGATCACTATGTGTTTAGCCCTTCAGTAAAAGAGGCATTGCACGTCAAAAAAAAAAGAACCTCGTGCCAGATTCAAACAACAGTTTCAGATGTGGGAGAGATCAGACGGTAATGTCTACACTTCTTTCAACACACCGGCTGTATCCCACTGAGGCAGGGGGACCCAAAAAGAAAAACAAAAGTTTCTCTTTCAGTAATGTATACAGGATGAAGAGTTA